>NC_056733.1:1589272574-1589292574 GCF_019279795.1 Protopterus annectens
ATAACTATAGCAGTTCCCTGCCCCCAGAACAGCGCGCGACAGAATGCATACAACGAGTATATATAGCCATCCCAAGCAAAAGGATGTAACCACGGAGACCATACTACTGGCAAAAGTGATGGCTCCGGCAGGATCCTATCATCGGGCCCTTGTCTACAGGCTAGGGGTTGGGGAGGGATCGAAGAAAGAAGAAGTAGAAGAGACGACAACTAATATGGAACGTTAGGAAGGTACAATCTCCTCAATGTTCAGTTGTCAATCTCGCCTTCATTCTTGCATGGATGGGACCGCGATCCCTAGCGACCTCAAACCCTGGATGGCTTGGCATTGGAACAGACTCTTGAGAGGGACGGTGGAAACCAAAGTTAGTTTTGGCTTCTGGAGGCCATGTCCAAATTTGTAATGGAGAAATAAAGGTATGGGGGAGTAGGGCCCATGTGGCTGCCGCCGCAGACAAACTGAATTCTAAAGGCAAATTCTGTCCTGAAAGGCTGTGGTGACGTAGCTAAGGGGCTCTAGTTGGAATGGGCTCTAGGGTCTCCTGAAGGAAGCTTTTGATGCCTTAAGCTCATAGATGAAAGTGTTGACGGAGGCCAACCATCTAGAAAGGGTTACTTTGGAAACTGGAAGGCCTTTCTTCCTTCAGCATAAGATAGGAAGAGCTGGCTCAGATTTCCTAATTTGCTTGGTTCTTATCCAGGTAGTAACGGAGTTGGCTGCATGAACATCCAAGAAATGCAACTTTGTTCCGCCTCGTCAGAGGTAATTTGGGGAAGAAAAACTGGGGAAGCCCGAGTAGTCTGGTTTAGATTTGCTCTCAGAAGTTGCAAAATCTTGGGGTAAAAAGGAGGGGTTAGTTCTGAGGGGGACACCTATCTTTTATGGAAATCCAGATAAGGAAGATTTTAACCCAAAGGGCGTGAAGTTCTTGCAGACTCTCCCTCGCAGAGTGTTATGGTCATTAGGAAACAAAGTTTCTTCCATGAGAGCAACTTCTGCAAGGAACAGGAAGCCACATCGCTCAAAGGAAGGGGGGGAACTCAAGGAGGTTAAACTAGATTCAAAATCCCACTGCGGTGGGGGATGTCTAACCGGGGGCTTAAGCAAAAAGATACCTTTAAGGAATGCTTTACAAAATTTATGAGACATAATGGAGGAGTCTGACAAGTCAACATGAAAATTTGAAATGGCCGCTTAACTGACTCTGATAGGGGAGGAAGAAGAACCCGAATGAAAGAGTTTGGTCAAAAAATCTAAGACCGATTGGATAGGAGCCACAAAAGGGTCTATGTTACTAGATTTTGCCCAGGAAAGCGAACAACGCTTCCATGCTGGCATAAATCCTCCTGGTAGAAAGGGTTTGTGAGAAGCTAAAGTGATGTCATCACTGAACGGGAGAGATAAAGGGAAGCCTGGGCTAAGGTTGAAGTGGAGCAAACCAAGCTGTGAGGTTGAGAGAGGGGAGAGATTGGTGCAGCTTGCCCGACTGGTGGGGTCAAGAGATTCTGGAACCAGTCAAGCATGCCAGGCTGCTTCTCCAAGAGGTAACGATGCAGGAACTGAAACCATATTTGTCGAGGCCAGTACAGGAGCTAAATGAGGATCACTTCGTGGATCCTACAAGGCGTAGTTTTCTGAATCAACTGGAGTGATTAATGGAAAGGGGGAAAAAGTACAGTGGAGACCCCAGGGACAATCGCGTGGGACTAGAGCCGCCTCTTGGGGGTGTGTGGCCGGAAGAGGGAAGAAAGTGAAAAATGTGGCAGAATGCTTGTTCTGGGGTGTAGCTTAAAAGATCGCAAGGCTGGACCCCATTTTCTGAAAATTATTTCCCACTACTGACTCCTTGAGAGCATTCACACTTGTGCGGCATGAGAATGGCTCTGCTCAGCCTGTCCAGCTTATGACGTTGGACTTCCCGGGATAATGCAGCTTTTGCTATCAGGAAACCGCTGGAGAGGAGATCACCCACTGTGCCAAAGTCTGAGTGCTTCTCGAGCATAAGGGATAGGACTTGTTCCGCCCTGGTTGTTGATGTACCCAATAAATTTGGACATGTATTGTCCGTGGTGAACTGCAATCGTCTCCTTACGGGAAGAGAGTCCTGAAGGGCTTGGCAACGCTAAAAGAACTGCTCTCATCTCTAGGACATTGATGTGCAGGTGGCACTCCTAAAGGTTGCCAAGTGCCCTGGACCGCCTCTGCTCCTGGAAAATGCCCCACCCCTCCAACCTGATCAGAGAGGCATCCGTTGTCACTGTAGCAACCATAGGGACGAAGGGTCTTGCCCTGAGTCACTTGAAGGGAGACCATCCACCAAGACAGGTGTTCTTTGCATAACTGGGTTATCAAAATGTAGTGTGACATCGAGAGCTGCTGGAAGGACCACTGAGAGAAGAGCATCCATTGCAGGAGTCGCATGCGGGAAGTGGAGTTTAAGGAAGTAACGGTGAATGGCAGCCGCCATGAGACTCTAGAGTCTTCAGTACAAACTTGGCTCTGAATTTGTTGTTGTTCTGAAGTAGGATATGAAACACATGTTCGCGGATATCTGAGATTCTTTTGAGCCGCCAGTTTTGCAGAGAGTTAGACTGTGTTCTAATGATGGCTCTATGAAGGTAATAGACTGACAAGGCTTACAAGGCAGACTTTTCAAAGTTTATGGAGACAATACTCTAGCTCTTCGCGAAATCTGAAATGTGATGTAATTCTGGATTGAATAAGTTGGACGCCTGGTGGTGGCAGGTAAGCGCAGCCAGCGTTGTCGAGATATGGAAACACCTGGAATCACAGATGAGCCGTGCAACCACCGCCATTCATTTGGTGAATAACTGGGGGCTGGGTAGTGAGACCAGCTGGGCAGTGGGCCCTGAACTGGTAGTGACCGCCTCCCAGCCGGAAGCAGAGAAAACCTGTAGTTTCTTCTAGAGATGCATCTTGATGTGGTAGTAGCCATCCCTGAAGATCTATAGTGAGCACATCCAATGGTCCTGACCCAAAAAGGTAGAAATGGATCTGTAAAGGTGACTTCATCCCGAACTTCGCTTCTTGAACAGAGACTTGTTCAGTCTGGGCTGGAGATCCAAAATTGGTCTCCAGTCCCCTGTCTTTTTTGGTACTAAAAAGAACTTGGAGTAGATTCCGGATCCTTTCGCTGGTTCTGGGCTGGGACTGGCTGGATGGCCTTCTTTCTTAGCAGTTTTGAGATTTCTAATACTGCTTGTTCCCTTAGGACCGGTGGTGGAACATCTGGAAGGGGCCTGTTTGGCTGTTTTGGGGGTGTGGACAGCGGGAATTTTGTAACCCTCGTTAGATATGATCGACCGCACTCCATGTGTGTTCGGGTAAGGGAAAGCCAGGCTTTGAGTACAGTGTGATCATCCGGCCGACTGCCTCTGGAAGGTGGACAGTCGGGCAGCTTCCAGGGATGCTGGAAGTTGATTGGCCAGAGACAGCTTCTCTGCTATCCTGATTCTGTGGACCCTCTGCCCCTGGGCGCAAGGCGCTTATTGCTCCCTCCCCCTCTAGAGGGAACTCGCCAGGCGTCCGGGCGCCTACTCCCTGTGGTTTATGAACCAGAACCCTTCTGACCTTTAGGGTATGGTCTGGATGGGTGGAAAACTGACTCCTACGGCAGAGAGAGAGTCTTCCTGCCGCCTTGTTTTGCATCTGGTCAAAGTATCCTTCACCTTGAGGTCCAAAACAACAATACCGTAATTCATCAAAGGGAAAGTTGGTGAAGGATCGCCATAAAGGGGTCGGCAAAGTTACAAAGCCGCTATCCAGGCTGCGTCGCTCTTAAGGCCACTTTCGTGCCTGCAGTCTCAATACCTACTCGCCCATCGGCCGCATAAGAAATAAGCCAAAGTTTTATGGAGGAAGTTAACAATCGAAGCCTTTAGGGGGTTGCCAGCTGGGAGTTGATTTATGTCGGGAGACCCTCTCGCAGCTGTTGGATCCTGTAGAGTGTCACCCATTTCTTTGCAGCAAGTCTCTTTTGAAGACGGGGGTGAAATGCAGACATAAGTAATTCAGTGATCTGCATGTGGTAAAGGTCGCTGAAGAAAACATTCACAGCCGCACCTATCCATGGCCCCGGATTCCTGCATAGGAGGATGGATAGGCAAATCAAGGATTCCAGACAGTTCCTTCTTAGTGGCTGCTGCCACCACCATGGCACTGTAACAGGGAGGGTTCTTGGTCAAAACTGTTTATCACGCAGGGGCTGCGTATAAATCTGGAAGGCCTCCTCAAGGGTAGGTTCCACTGTCAGGGTCAGCCCATGCTCTCTCTTGGCCCAGCTTCCATGGTGGGGGTCAAAGTGCGTGGTGAGACACCCAGGAGGTGGAAGGGCGAGAACCAAACACCTCTAGGTAGACAGACTATCCCTCTAGAACTGAGCTGAGTGGGAAGTAGACCAGTTCCCCCACTGCTTGAGGATCTCAAAGATGCTCAGAGAAGGAGACATCCTCAGAGTGGGATCTCTGGGGACCCTTCCGGGGACTCATCCAAGTCTGGTATCACCATTTGACGGACTCAGGGAGTCCAGATGCTTCCTCTTACATTTCCTCTTCCGAGGAGGCTCCTCCTGACGGATCAGGGGAAAAGAGGAGGATGCCTCTGCAATGGGGGGCCCCCCTGAGGCAGGCTGGTGGGATCTCAGGAGGGTCAGGGTCGAGAGGATGGGTAGAGACCGTATAAGTACCACTATAGTGGGAGGAGCTGGAGGAAGCCAACCGAGAACAGGCACAGGGGCCAAGACACCTCTCATGACCTCTAAAGCACCCCTATCAGGTAGAGAAGAAGGCCATCCCCGCCTCCGAAGAGATAAGGACCCCTCCGCACACAGAAGGATGTAGCTCCGAGGTCGATGTCGCGGAGCCGAACTCACCTGCGCCCGAGGTCTCCGAGGGGAGAAACGAGGTCGGCGCAAGGGTCTGATGCGCACTCGCCTCGGAACCGACGTAGGGAGTCACGGCGTCCGGATCCTCCAAAGGATGGCACCATAGAAGAAATTCGGAGCTGGACGACGGAGTCGCAATGGGTGGTATCGGCCCCGAATGCGCACGGCACGGTCCCTGCTCCACAAACCTCGGCTCTGAACTCAGGGTAGAAGTCGGAGGAGGGAAACAGATGATGGAATGGGGATAGCCATCTGTCTGTTGAGAAGGCGGCTATGAAGCATCTGGGCCAGTGCCTGGCCACTCTAATTTGGCGAGAAGCTCAAGCAATCCACCTCCTCGAGGTCATGGTCCCAAAGCCTGGAAGACCGAGAGGGAATGGGAACTGGGTGACTGCGCCCTAAAAGCAAAGGAGATCTCGAGCTGAACGGGACCGACCAAAGAGGCAGGGGACCTGAGCCGCTTATGAGTCAGTCGGTAGTTCTGACAAAACTATAGGAGCCGACTGGGTTTTTGAAGCATCTGCCTCCAGCGTTTCAGAGTCCGATGTGCCTAAGCAGAACTAGCACCACTGGTCGGAGGCTCTAAACTCGGAGCCAACGATTTAGTGGGCTTAGAAGGCTTGCCCGTCTGCAGGCCTTGGCTGGGGGAGCCTTCAGGCTTCAATAATAAAGCTTCCTCAAAATCAATTTGTTTTCTCATGCTCCTGCAGGACTCTTGAACTGAACAATGGCCGGTAGACGGAAGAGTTCCTTGTAGTGCAGAGGGCCTCCAGGCAATAACATCGAAGAAGTGTGCACCGCCTGTCAGATACATTTTCTGGATAGCACTCCAGTCACACTAATTGAAGCCTGAGACCTTGGTTCCTTAGACATAATGGTGGAAACACACACACAAACACACACACAAACACACACCACAGTAAAGCAAAAAACCTAGTCCAGTCACTTCAACACATCAAAGACTCAAGACTAAAACTAAAAACTAACTAACAAAATACCTATTAAATCTAACAATCTGGTCCCCTAAGGCCTAGTTTATATAAGGCAGGGAAGGAAGGGCTGAAGGTGATAGAAAAATAGACCCTAAAAAGGGGACTATACAAAGCGGGCAACTCTAGAGAGGGTGAAACGGGAAATAACACTAACCCTGAAAATGAGGGAAAAACTCCATCCAAAAAGCTTGTTTTTTGAAAATTTATCAGAGAGCTAAGCAAAAACCCAACCTCGTGTTGCGGCAAACTAGATCTGGGGTAGTTAGGGCCTGCTCAGCATCAGGGATATACAGGGTTACTTCCTCGTGCCAGTAAAAATAGCTCTCGAAGCTTTGGTATATGCTTTCGAGTCGGAGCCGCAGGATCGGTCTCAACCCCATCCAGCAAGAATGAAGGCGAGTGACAACTTAACATCTGGGGTTGGCGCCCAACTGCTCAATTTCTTTTATACAATGAGCTTGGAAGGAGGGCACAGCCAATTTTGTCCCTTTAAAAAAAAGTTTTTTATATTTTTAGCAGTCAACGTATACATACCAAGTACATTTAAAAACATAGTGTGATCTTGTAGACTCTCCACTGTGCTGTATATTTGCTTTTTGAAATTATTACAGTTTTACACCTTCCTTCACCTACCTAGTCATATGCTGCATAAATAAGTTAGGAGGATGTAAAGGCCCTTTGGTATGCTAGTACAGCAAACTATTATAAAGATCTTTTGGGGCAACCCTTAACCTTTTGACATTTTATGTACATTTTCCCTTTCTCGAAAAGTAACGAAAACTTTTCAGAGCAAACAGCACTTTAAAAAGGACACCACACCAAATTACAATTTTTTTGGTTAAAAGTAACAAATATTTGGTCAGTTCTTGTATCCTTCACCCCCTATTTCAAGCTTGGTGAACCATGGGGTTGCAAAACCTTAACTGCCTTATTTTCTCTCGGCAAAATGATAGTAGTATATGCCTTTGTGCAGGTAATCTGGTTATAGGGAATTGTAAGATTTTTGTAAAACCTGTCCTATATACAACCCTCATTCCTTTTCAGTGTATGACACAATATTTTCAATACAGGTGGAATCACATGGATGACAAAGTAAACAGAGCAAAACCACCGAAAAGACAAATCTAGGACACTGTACAGCAGTCCAAGAAAAGTGCCAACCACAAGTCAAGATTAAAATAATAATTTAATTCAGTACATTTTGTTTTCAAGTATGAAAATTCTTCATAGTAACAAACCAACACAACCTCAGTTTAAATACACATAATTTAATCCACATGAAATAGTGAAGGGAAAAACGAGGTAAACAAAGTTAAAATCTTAAATAAAAACATTGTACATTAATATAACATACTTTCAAATAAAGGTACAGCGTAAACATAACACACAAGTCCTAAAGATTTTAGCTTAAGTACATAATAAATAGAAATGTTGTCATTTACACCAGGATTGCTCCCCTGGCATTTCTTTTTTCACCTTTCAGAATAGTTCACAAACCTCCAAGAAAAGTCCACAGTGCAGCGCTACTCCCACAGACTCGGGTCGTCATTAGCAAGGTTCTATACCAAACAACAACAAAAAAAATGCTCAAAATTGAGAAATGCTTGGCCTTGCACATTACGTAACGGTCTTTAACAATACTATAAATATGTTCCCTAACCCTGTCCTTAAAAAGTCTGTTTTTTCCAATATAAAAACAGGCACATTTCTGACAAATAGTAGCATAAACAATACTCTTAGAATGACAAGGTATACAATAGAGTTTAGATCGGGACTGACAATGTTAACCACAGTAATTCCCTCAATGTTTAACCGAAAACCTGCAAGTATTACAGTGACCACATCTAAAAGACCCCATCTACCTGATTGTTCCGGAAGAGAAGAAATCAAGCTATTACTGCTTTTACAAAAAGCAAGTAGAGGACCAAGCAGCAGCTTCTAGAATATTTCTAAAATCCAACCCTTTCCAAAAGCCAAGATGAGCAAAAGGCTTGGAATAGATTTGCTATGGTGAGCATATAATAAAAGTTGTGGAAAACCTAGTGGCAGCACATTTGGAGATGGCCTGTTTTTACAGGCTTTTATGGCAAGCTGCAACTGTTACTGGCATGCTGTTATACTCACTATTCTGTTATTTACTGTTGTGTTTCACTATTATGCATTGATATGTAATTGCATTATTTCCAATGTTCTGCCATGCTGTTATTACTAACAATCTTCTATTCAACCATATACCTATATTGGCCAGTTATAACCTCCATTATCACAGCAACATTGGGGTATGCCAGTTCTTGCATGATCCGCCTACCTTGCCTCAATCTGGCCAAGTGGCACCGATCCTAGCACATCTGGGATCCAGGCCATGGTGCCCTCCATGCTGCCCCCCCTCATGCGCCACCTGTGGTATTGGTGGAACTACACCTCAGGACGGGGCCCGGACTCCTCCTGGGAGGAGTGGATAAGGACTCCGCAAGTCACCCAGGAGCAATTGTCCGCCATTGTGCAAGACTGTTCACTGGAACTATGAATGCCACCTGTGCCAGACAGTGCAAGCTGGCTGACCTGGTGGGCAGGCTCCCTGCACTTAGATCTCCAGTTAATAAAGCTGAATTCCTCAGGGCAGTGAGTCACACTACTGCCATCTGGAAGCACTTGTGACTGATTCCAACACTTCACATCACAGGCATTTACATCACCATGTGCTCATTACACTGCCCGTCAGCTGTCTTTGTCTGCAAACACATACCTCCTACTCATTGACCTCCCCAGCATGTACCCATGTCCCTCCGCGTACATTCCTGGCTTTCTCAAAAAAAAAAAAAAAAAAAAAGAAGGAAAGGGTGCCTGTCCCAAAAAAAAAAAATCATCCCATACATAGCTCTCCATGCCACACACGCCCACTGAACACCACTAATCTGCTCTAATTGGACTGACAGTAAGTGTTATGTTCTCCTCACCCCTCTCTCTGGGGGTTCTCAAGTCCAAATTAATTTTCAAATATGTGTCAAATGCACAGTTGTTGCTGTAGAAGGTATGGATAGCTATGCTTCTTTTCCTACATCCTTCCTGCACATACCCAACTGGCTTTCACTGTTTTACTTCCTTGTCAGTTGCCCTTAATTTTCACCAATTTCCTATCACCACCTTTTTCTTTCTCTTTTATATTTTCTTTTCTTTATATTTTTTAGCGTGTATTTGCAGATGTGAGCCTATGAGAAGCAGCACTGCTTTGCCGCATGTTGCTTCTCTTAGCTAAGCTTAAATGAGCTTTTAATAATTAAATGTGTTTATGACATTCTTAGACGACACAAAAAAAGAACTATGCCAAGTTTTGAACTCAGGCCCCTCTCACCTACAGTTCACTGAATTAACCCACCACGCCACAGAGATCTGACTTAAGACAGTTGTGTTTCCAGTAAAACATACCGACACAACTTGCAGTCATTAGGCATGTAACTGAAATAAAAACTAATGGGAACTAATGGAATGTACCTTGGACTCTAGCAATAAACACACCAGCAGACAGCCAAAGACATAATAATGGATGTAAGTGAGGTCTGTGATAGCAGGTATAATGCGTCCCTTCATAAGCAACTTCTAGAAAGACATCTGGGTTAAGGCAGCAGTGGAAATACATATATGTACAGCTGGGAACCTGGGTACAGACATACAGCCATATAAAGTCATGCAAATACAGCTTCGATGTCTGTAGAAATGTTTGTAACTTGTGCCTGTATATGTGCACACACATCTTGGCAAATACACATGCTTCTGCAGTGACTCACAAGCAGTCTGTTAAATGCTCTCTTCTCTCTCTCTCTCTCTCTCTCCTCGGCATATAGTACATTTTGCCACACACTGTCCTAGGTTCAAATCCAGTTTTGTGTTGCAGTTCAACTACATTATTGTGAAGACAGCAAGTAATGACCAAGTCACATCCTTATCTGCCAGGTTACTGTTAGTTAATGAAAGTACAGTCGAAAGTACATTTTTGGCTTACCATAAATGTAGATGTCTTTGAGTGTATTCACTATTGCAGTCATCAAATTGGGTTATCTGCTTGCAGTAGCCCTCAGTTGGCCTAATTATCCAAGTCTTGGGTCCTGCGTCGGTTGCTGTCATCTTCCATGACTTCAGGTAGTCAGGGGTATAAAGCATGCAGCCATGCCATTAGATCGTTTTTGCCCCAGACGTCAGGTGCTCCCCGAATGGGAAGCAATTAAATATATATACAAGGTTATACCTCCAACAAAAAAGCAAATACACCAAATAGCATTTAAGCATAGTAAAAAGGAATAGAGGTATAGCGAGAAGTCATCAGGGGCTGAGGGAGAGTAACCAGGGACTGCAAAAGGAATACACTCAAACATCTACATTTATGGTAAGTCTCACAACTGTTACTATATCTGGCTATGTTTCACTGTTGCAGTCATCACATTTGGGTAGATTCCCAAAAGCTAAGGATGGAGGAGGAAATGAGATAACATTAGGATCAGCTGTAAGTGCCCTGCAAGACTGCAGCAAAACCAGCTCTGGATTTAGAAAAAATGGTAATGCTTGGTGAAAAGAATGTACAGAACTCCAGGTAGCAGCTTCTAGATGTCCCTGGTAGGGACACCTCAGAGAAAGATTGTAATGGTAGATGCAGCCCTGGTCAATGTGGTCTTATCCTGTGGGGACAGGTTTTCCATAGTGCTTATAGCAGAAATTAATGCAATAGCCTATCCATTTAGAAATGCTTTGCTTTGAAATGTCCTTCCCCTCTGCCCCCTGCAGCAAAATGCCACCAGCAGCTGTTCAGATTTCCTGAGAGGTTTAGTCCTGTCCCAGTAAAATCGAAAAGTCGTCTGTGCACATCTAAAGTGTGCAGTATCTGTTCCCCTTTGTTCTGTGGATTAGAAAAGAAGGTTGGCAAAAGAATGGACTGATTAAGAGCCCTACACTGGATACTACCTTGGGCATGAAGGAGGGATTGGTCTTGGAGGGACACCCTAACCACATGAAAGATGATGAAAGGCTCCATTTTGCCATAAGGGGCCTGTAATTCAGGCACCCTTCTTGCTGCTGAAGTGATGGCTAAAAAGAAGACAGTCTCCCAAGAAAAGGAATTTCAATTCTGCATTTGCAGCTGGGCTCAAAAGGAGGTACAGTAAGTTTTTCGCAATACAAAAGTTAAGGTCCCAGGCTGGTGTAGGGGCTCTCCTGGGTGGTCTTAAATTTGGCCCCTATGAGGAACTGTTTGAGCAGTGGATGAGAGAAGAGGGGTGGTTTTTGCTGTAATGAGCTGAAATGGGTGAAGCATGAATTTTCATGGAGGAAAAAGAAAGGCCCTGTGTGAAGCATCTCAGTTAAGTATTGAAGAATCTGAGGTAAATTGGGCACTGCTGTGCTCATCACGAGTTTGGTTCCAGGAACAGAATCTTTTCCATTTTACAGCATAAGGATTTCTAGTACTAGGCCTCCTTGCTCTCCAGAATGCCATCCAACACTTGTTTACTGAGGGATGGTAATGGAGAGATCAGGTAATCAACCAGGCTGCCAGATACAGGGTTTGAAGCTGAGGGTGCAGAATCTGGCCCTTCTGCTGGGACAGCAGGGTAGGGGTCTGAGGCTGGTGCCAGCAGTGACACACTGCGCAAGAGGGGTACCAGTGTTGGTATAGCCAGTCCGTGCAATCAGTATAGTCCTTTGGTTTGTCCGTTTGATTTTTAGTAGTACCTTGGAGAGGAGGCAGAAGAGGAAAGGCATAAACTGATAGATTTTTCCAGGTTAAGGACAGGGCATCCACTTCCTTCCAAGCTTGTTTGTGAGGAGTCCTTTGTGCAGAATTTGTCCAACTGGTAGTTCTGGGGGGAAGCAAACAGGTCTATCTATGGCTCCCATTTGTTTATCAACATGCTGAATGTCTTTGGTTCCAATTTCCACTCATGTGGGTCCATGAAATTCTGCTTAGATTGTCTGCCAGTGAATTTAGCTTTCCTGGCAGGAATCAAGCCTTTAGGTGTATTTGCAGCTCAAGGCTGTGTTCCACAAAGCCATAAAGCTAGTCTGCAGAGAGGGTGGTTGAGTGGGTTCCCCCTCTGCTTATGTACCACATAACAGTGGTCTTGTCCGTCTTTACCATTAACTGTCCTGGAAGAATGTGGTCCTTGAAGGCTGTCACAGCATTCTGTACAGCTAACATTTCTTCGAGTTATATGCAGGTGCATTTGAATTGGGATCCATTTGTTCTGAATGCACCCCTCCTTGCCAATGAGCCCCCATTGTATGGCCATGTCTGATGCATCTGTTAGGGTTTGGGCAGCAAGGGGTAGAGTGAATGACAGTCCCTTGTTTTGTTGGCAGGCTTCTGCCCACCAAAGGAATGCTAACTGTAGGCAAGGTATGACAGGAATCATTGCTTCTAGATCCTGAGAATGTTGGACACCATAGGCTTTTAGATACCATTGTAGTTTCTCTCATATGGCAGCTGCCTTGCATATGGAATTAAGAGAATGCAGTAGGCCTTGAACCCCAAGGCTTGCAATATTTGTCTTGTAGGATAGCAGGGCCTTGTGGCCATTAGTTTGAAGTAAGCTGTCAAATGAACTTTCTCTGGCATGAGGAAAGTAATCTGGGAAGTTGTGTTCAAGCTTGTCTCCCAGGAATACAATTTGTTGGCAGGGTACCAGATGTAATCTCTTTTCATTTATAGTGCTCCCCAGAGAAGCTAGCATTTTTGTACAAATGCCAGATGATTCATTAGTATGTCCTGGCTTTCTGCCTAAAATTAGACAATCATCCAGGTATATTTGAATATTTCTTTGCCTGCAAAATGCAATGACTGGAGCTAGGCACTTTGTGAATACCCTGGGCGCAGTAGAGAAGCCAAAGGGCAGTGCAGAGAACTGATAGTGCATGAGGCCTGCTTTGAAAAGTAGGTATCTTCTGCAAGATTCCCTGATTGGGATGTGCAGGCAGGCCTCCTTTAAATCCAGTGTTGCTAACCAGGCATCCTTGCCTACATAGAAGCAAATGGTTAAGAGTTAGCATCTTGAATTTTGGGATCACCAAAACCATTTAGGATAGAGAGATTCAGGATAGAACACCAGTTGTCTTTTCTGGGCACCAGAAAAAGTCTTGAGTAGAAACGCTGTCTCCTTTCCTCTTCTGGGACAGTTTGAATAACCTTATACTAAGAGAGAACTTGCTTTTGAGCCTCTGCCCACTGATTTAAGTGATCCGGCCAACCGCTTGGGGTTGGCAAAGTGTGGAAGTGGAATCTGTATCCTTGGGAACCTATATTTAAATCCCATTGGTACTGGGTAATGAGTTCTCAGTTTTTGCCTGCAGAGCAATCTTTCCAAAAGGAGCAGTCAGTTGAGAAGGGTTTGGAAATTTTAAAGTAGTCATTGGAGACAGTTTACCATAAGGGGTCTTACTACTCCCCTGCTCTGGAAGTGGAGTCCCCACTGCTTAGTCCCAGAGTACCTTGGGACCAGCCCGAGTGTTTCTGCTGGTTCTGGGTTTGACTGAAGGCCTGGAAGAGGCAGGAAAGGACCAATTTTAGAAGGCCAATGCCTATTAATCTTGGAGGCTGCACTTCCAGGAAATCTTTAGCAGTTTGCATAGATTTAGCTTCTTGCTCCATCTTTTTAAGTACTTCTGCTTTGTTAAACATGCGTCCTGGTTTAAGGAAGCATCCAACAATTTAGCTTCAACATGATCTGGCAAAGATTGCTCCTTGCCAAGCATGCCTTCTAAGTACAGACCCAGTTACAGCAGCCCTGCAAATGCCTTTTGTGAATCAAACCACATTGCAAAGTATGTTTTCCAACTTGTTCAGCAAATGCATTAAATCCTGTAAATCCTTATTTTCAGCACAGTCAGGAATAGACATAATTTTCTGCTAACAATCCAATAATATGCTGCCAATACTTTAACATATGAAACTGGCAATTTAAGGCCCTAATGGCCAAGGTTGCATAAGTGTATACCTTCTTACCCTATCTATCCAGCTCTGGAATCTCTATCAGAGGAAGTAGATTTTTGGCAGTAGTAGCCTTTATGCCCTTGGGTCGCTGTGAAATGGTCTCAGGATCCGTAGTAGGATTTTTAAAAATGAACTTGTGAGAGTCAGGAACCCTGTAATATCTATCTGGTTTCCTGGGAGCTGGACGTAAGGAGTCAGGGATCCAAGCTAGACTTCGTACAGGCATCAACAATGTACAGTACAGGGGGGGATAGCTAAAGGCCTGTGTTGGGGCAATAGTAAGAAATCCCTGCCTCTTTAGAATCAGAGTAATCCTGGCTTTCCCAGCGAAAATGCTCCCCAAGAGTATGCAAAGTTTCACCAAAAGAGATGCCCTCTGGAGGGGAAGCAGAGGGAATACAGTCCTCTGCATCAGAATCCTCGTATGTAGATCCTGGTCATCAGAAGAAACAGCAATTTCAGAATCCTTATCAGAAGAATCATAACCAAATTCAGTCCTAGGTCTCTCAGAGGGGGAAGGTTGGCTTCCCCTGATTAAAGTAAAAAGGTCTTCAGCCATTCTTACCATTTTTTTTTTTTTAGTTTTTAGGCATAGAGGCCTGACCATGTGGTATGGGTGTCGGTTTTCTAGGCATGGATCGAGTTTTAGGCTTTGAAGAAGATAGCGTCGGTTTAATATGCAAGTCAGTAGGCCTGAATACACCTTCAGAAGCCGGTGCCTGCACAGCGGCTCCGGACCCGTCCAAGGTAGAGACATCCACAGGTTCCACAGTTGAAGCATCTCGCGGCATACAGGACTCTGAATGGGTCTCAGTAGAGGCCCGCCAATCTGAAGTAGCAGGTATCAGGGGCCGCGAAGTGCCTCAGTGAGTACTGGCTTACTGGCTTACTCAGCTTAGAAGCATAGTCAGCAGCTTTGGACCCAGGCAGCCTGTCTTTATCTTTGTGTTTTTTCGAATGTCGGTAGTCGGTTGGCTTACTGAAGCCATACCTGATAATTGAACAGAGTATCAAAATATTTAGAAGCGCAAGCATACCGAACATCGACATAAAATAGTCCGTTGTTTAAATAAGGCACAAAACCGACAGCAAAGTATGTCGGCGTCAGGGCCTAGGCAAGAAATACAGTACACAAATGAAAATCTTTATGAGGTATTTGCTTTCCACAAGAAATACAATTAGTGACTTTTACTGGACACCTCGGTTTAGAGCAAGAAAAAAAGATTCCCAACAGAGTACTTAGCTTTTAGTTAAAGACTTTTGGTTCTGAAACTGTGGGTGTACTTGCAGGAGTCAACCGAACCGCCTCTGCGCGAATTGCTTCGCTTTGGGCACTGCACGGCAAGAAAGACTGGGGTAATGGCATCAGCTGCATGCTTTTATACCCGACTGACGCCATGGAAGATGAGACAGCAAATGACGAGGACCCAAGACTTTGATAATCAGGCCACTGACGGCCACTGTAAAGCAGATAACCCAAAATGTGATGACTAACAGTGAAACACGGCACATCTGCTACCCAGTTTTGCAAGTCAGAGGCCAGTACAGTTAGGACACACGCACATATCCGTATAGCCCAACTATATGTTGCTTCACTACCTTATTGGCACCGCCAGGCATGTCTCGATCGGACTGCACAGCTGCATCCTTACCCTGGCTCTGCCGTGAACGAGGGTTCGACAAATGCCACAGTTACACGTGCACAGCTTGCTGTCCGTACAAAGTGTCCACTTCCCCTGTGTGCATTAGGCTGCAGCAGCAGATGCAGCTTATAACATACATACAGCTGTATATAGAGGTAGCTGCTACAGACCTACCATATCCCCCCAAACCTTCTAGAACAAGGGCTCCGGACACAGTCATATGTAATGTGGGGGTGGCTAAGGTCCACAGATAGGTAAGTGTAACGGTTTGCCCATACAAAGATAGGCTGACAGAGTAATGAAGCTATTGCATTAATAGCATATTCTGAAGGCAATAAAGTCTGACACATGCGTATCTCCTTACCTTTCTGACTTAAACCCACGCTTGCCACAGTGAACCTTGCCGATGTACTCCACAATGGCATGGAACACTGACTACACATGCCATGAAGGTGTGAAACTGTGGACATACTCCAGCGAAATTTCTCGACAGTTGATACAGTTATATCTCACCTACCCTCTGCAAATGCCATGCACCTTTTACACCTCAGTAATGTCCATCTTAATTCAAGAAGGGGCCCAGCTTTGCTAGCGGAAGGCCTTGTGGCGTTGTAACTGGGGTGGCTGGCTATTGGTCAACATTATAGTGCAATTCTAGCTGTTTTGGCTGCAATTAGCAAGTCTAGCCACCAGCATTGATGCAGAGCCAATTACCTGCAAATGAGCAATACCTTAGTGCCAAAAAGCAGTTGCTTAGGGGTGAAACAGACTGTAGGCGGAGACTCTAACTCATTAACGGAGAGTACATTTAAAAGAGATTACCAGAAGCAAAGTCTCAAACAATGACTGTTGCACTGCACAGAGGTGTGGTAATAGATTTCTCCTGCTATAGAGGCAGATGGGGTGGGGGGTGGAGGTATGGGGAATAGAAATTACAACAGCAAGGCTGTTCTCAGAGCTACAGTAATGACATCCTCTCAGTGATACTCCTGCTGTCCTGCACCTACAGGCATGCCTCTCAACTGTCCCCTGATTTTCAAATCAAATCTCAGCTCTGTCCCTGTCAATCCCTCCAGCAGGGGGTGGCAATTGTAGGAAAAAGCTAGTGATTACATCATAAATACATCGTGGACAATCAGTAAGGGTGTACACTCCAGTAATGTCAAACTATGTACTGCAATTCACCTCTCTCATTCACTCATGTCTCACACACAGTTCCTAACATTTTAAAAGTGCCCCTGAATGTCCTTGATGCATTTTAAGTCCTTGTTTCTGTTGACATGTATCCCTGTTTGGTTGACGGCTATGCTTCTAATATATCGTGTAAAACCCCTTTTTACAGCACAAAAAAAAAAGCAGGACAAAGCCATAAGTTGCGGGTGACCAAGGCCCAGACACAGCGACAGGGTTTAAATATTTCTCAGAGTCCACAAGTTTGTGTGAAACTGGACCAAAATTATGAGGCAAACATTCTAGGCATTTTTAAACATCTGTATAGAAGAGAGGTATGATGCCTACAGGGAACATATACTAAGCAGGTCGCTCTAGGAAATTTGTTTTGGGCCATTGTGGTGACTGGTGTTGCTGGACTGTCCCCATATAGTTATCTGGCAGCCATGACCGGTATCGGAGTTTGCCAGCAGGGGACTACACCACAGTAGACTGCAGTGCTGAGTGTTGAAACGCATAGCAGAATCTGTCAGCACACAGGACATACCATGATTGCTACCATCTTGGTGGTATTGCACACACAGAAAGTTGCCAGACTGAGGGTGTAAAATGGCACGGGTGAAGCGAGCAGTGGATACTGTAGGCCATTATGGGTGTGCTAGAGCTGTACATAGTGGACGCCCATGTATCTGGTCCTGTAAATGTGTGTTTTGTTGTCTTTCAGGAACCATGTATCACAGCAGAGCACACTATCACAGATGTAGAGAATGACATAACAGTGGAAACTGACTGGAGACAGCACCATGAGATCTTGTTGTCCAGGGTGAGGCATAATCGGGGGCAGTGTTGCCAGGGCAGACCCGTGTGTGAGGTGTCACACTGGCAACAGGACAGGACCTATGAGCAGGGGCCGTATAACAGGCCACAGACATTCTGAATGCCGATGAAGGCACCTGCTGCTGCTAGGAGAGTGACGCCCACCAGTGGATGGCTCCGTAGCTGCACCAAATCCACTCTCGACCACTGAGAAATTCCTGGAGAACTCAGGGAACACAGAACAGTTTCCAAGCATCCCACCACACCAAAGTTGATCATGGAGGTGGTGAAATGTTCACAGCAGATGAGTGTCCAGGTAAGAGTACTGCAAGTGTTCACCAATGTAATACTGTATCAGCATGCAGTATGGCAAGCTACATAGGTGTTAGGGTCTACCTGCAATGGGGAATTAGGTTTACCATTTTTGCATAACATACCACACGTCAGCTGTACACAGCCAGTATCACAGTGAAGCTACTGTGATATGTGGGATATATGCACACATTAACTTGAGTGCTGCAATCTTTGTGGAAAGCGGAAAATACCTCTCCCTCTACCATTTCATAGGTCCATCAGGTGTGGCCCAAGTCCATGGTCCTGTACCTGGTAAGTGTGTGATACTCGCTTTTTTCCATCATAGCCGCTGCTATGAAAGTTATGGGCTGCCATACTGCCCTTATATACAATGTTGCGCTTAGCCAGAGAATATTGTATGTTCCACTCTGGGGGACAGTTAACCATGGTTAATAGTCTAAGTTGTCACAGATGTGTATTTAACAAAACCACTGACATATCTGCACTTAGTTATGAGTGGCTACGCAGCCTGTAATACAAGAGGCAGTAACTCCAAGATGCCTGTTCATACACGAAAGGGGGATGCTACTGACCTGAGGCAGTGACGCGGCACTTTTTCAAGGGCATATAATTTGAGATAGAACTACATATAAATTCCAGTACACCTATCACGTACAGCGTCGAATTGCATACCTTACAGGCAGATTGTACTGGCAACATTACCTGGATGTGGCTGAAGTGCATGTTGCAAAGGGCTTGACTTCTCTGTGTAAGTAGGTGAGGCTGTCTGTTGTGCATCAAGCAGAGATGAGGAATTGAGAGTGATGCAGGTAATGCAGTTGTGGATTCTCATTTTGTGAGCCGCCTGTGGATGTCACTACAGAAAGTGTGTGCAGGCAGAACCAATGTGCTGCTTTTGTCTTGGCTTCACAGGTGATGGGGGCATGGTCTCACTGGAGTCTGATGATGATGGTGGCTACAGAGAGGCACACAGGTGGGGTTGTTGGGGCTGAATTTGTCCCAGAGGCTGAAATCTCTTCTGCCGGGCCACTGTCACCGCAGTCCGTGATACCCACACTACCAGTCCCCAGAGGTCAGCGTGATATTGGACAGAGGGTGGAGACAAGTTGAACAGGACAGTGTGCCAACTATAGGATCAGTGAGTGCAGCAGCTTCAGCTGGCCATAGCCAGAGAGTTGGCGAGGTTCCACAAAAGCGGACTGATATGCGGTGTTCGTGAGAGACGCTTGGTTCCATCCACCACCTGTTGCAGGTAGGTGTCAAAATGATGGTCACCTGCTCATGTTTCAAATAAATATGGAAGCACACGCTAATATTCTGAACGCAATACCAGATTGCAGATGCTTATGGTTATGGACAGCACAATCCGACATCCGTGATCGCCTCAATCACATTGGGTTTATCCTGGACTGATCTAATGCTGATGCAGTGGAAAGTGGTGGTGGACTTGAGAGCATCTGTCTTGACTGCACATTATCTGTGCTGGAACATCTGGTTGGGGGTCAGTCAAGTGGGACGTAGGGACAGCAACACCATCTGCTGAGAGTCGGCGGCTATGCACGGGTCATGCCCCACAGTGGCAGTACCTCCAGAGCTACAGAGGGGAAGTGTGCTGTCCACATTATGATGTGGCAGGCCATGCGGGCATATGGTCCTGGGCAGTCCCTATGGGGGGATGCGGCCCCAGCATCTCTGTCGATGATGTTGCACTGGTGGTAGCTGTTAATGAATGACAGCTGTGCCCATGGACTGCGTATGTTTCTGTTCCAGAAGTCTGAGGGAGGATAAACTATGGACACATTTCGCAGTAATACAGCAGCACAGGATGGCATGGCAGCACAGTAGAAAGGCTGAGTGACATCAGCAAGGTATGGTAGTATATGTGCAAGGCTCCCTTGTGATGCATATGTCCAGAACGGTCTATCGGGGCAATGGGGGCAGTATATATTAATGCATTCATACCTTGTGATAAGGTCTCACATGTCACCCAAGTTATCAGAACTTACAAATCTAGAAGGTATGGGTGAAGGAGTTGATAAGATTACAAATATCCTGTGTCCGGGGTCAGACGGGTTACGGATGACACTCAGTTACAGGCATTAAGTGTATGGAGGGAAACTTAGGCTTAGCAGCGCCAGTCACAGGGGCAAAAAGTGCATAACCATTGCAAGGAGACAGACCATAAGGGC
>NC_056733.1:1589297574-1589300459 GCF_019279795.1 Protopterus annectens
AATATCTTCAAGGAATTGTTCTAGTTGTGCACATGTGCCTGTCCAGGCAAAAAAAATATCGTCAATGTAACGGTGGTACAACTTAGTGTACTGGAACCCAGGTAGCTTGGTGAGTGTGTTAACTTCCCAGGCAGCTAATACTAAGTTGGCATACGCTGGAGCCATCTTAGTACCCATGGCTACTCCTTTGATTTGCTGGAATACTTTATTATTGAAATGGAAGAAGTTATTATTTAGTACAATGTCAATTAACGTAGTAAGCAGAAAAATGTTGCGTTCATTAGTTTTAACAGAATTTCTGAGGAAATCCATCACCATTTCCATACCAGCAATATGTGGGATGTTAGTGTATAGAGATACCACATCCAAAGTAACAAAAAAACAAGAGTGTGCATCCAAATTAGCATCAAATAGTTCATTTAGAAAACCCCAAGAATCTTTAATATAAAAAGGAGTCTTTTGCACAATAGGGTTCAAAACAGTGTCAACAAAGTTCGAAATATTCTCTGTCTTGGTACGCTTGTTGGAAATAATCAGTCTGAAAGGAGGGTTATTGGCATCTTTATGTATTTTTGGGATGCCAAAACATTTACCCAAACACGGGTTAGTCACTAATAATCCTTGTAACTGTTCTAAAGATAAGTAATGTTCACTTTCCAAGGAGTTTAATGTCAGGTCAATATTACTGAAGCATGAGTTTACAAAATCAAGAGGCACTTCTCTGTAGAATTCTGTGTCAAGCAGTTCAGAAGTAATTTTATGTATGTAATCACTTTGTTCCATCAGCACAATCCCAGTGCCTTTGTCCGCTTTCATAATACGCAAAGTTTTGTCTCTTTGTAAAGCTTGTAAGGTTTGAAACTCAGTGCGAGATAGGTTAAACCATTTAAAATCCGGTGTGTGTTTGAACATGGTGCGTAACTCAGTTTCACATACATTTAAAAAAACTTGAAGAGTGTTATTGAGCAGTGGGTTAAAACAGCGTTACGCTTTTCTATTGGTGCTGTTCCCTTTTCTTTCATATAGATTGGATGGTTGCTATATTCTTCAGCTGGTTCTTCCCATTGGTTTACTTTCTCTTCTTTTCTATTCGATTGCATGGTGATTTGTGTCCACTGTATTTCTTTATTTACAAATTTATCTTACTTTACTTCTTGATTGGTTTGTCCTATTGGAGCCTTTTGGTTTTATATGTAGCTTGATTGGTACATTTCTCTTCTTTTGGTATAGGTACGCTCTCTTTTACGTTTATATGTTGCCATTGTATTGCAAGCGTCTGTTCTTCCTGCATTCGTCACGTTGTGCCTGTTTTGGATACAAGTGTGGCTTTCTTTTATTTTATTTTGTTTCCTGCTGGTTTGCTATATTTAGTTCCCAGCTTACTATACGATGTTTGGTGCCTGGTGCTTGACCGCGTTTCTCTTTTGGTGCTGTTCCCTTTATCCCTCATATAGACTGGATGTTTTCTGTACTCTTCAGCTGTTTCTTTCCATTGGTTTATATTCTCGTCTTCTCCATTCGATTGGAAATTATTTCTGGTCCACTATGGGTTATTTAATTGGATGCTTTTACTTACTTTACCTCCCTATGGCTTTTAGTCTTTTCGTACTATATCCTATTGGAGCCTTTGGTTTAGTAGCGGATTGGTACATTTCTCTTCCTTTGATATTAGTCTGGCTCTCTTTAGATTTACATTTGTTTATTGCACATGCATTGAAAGCTTATTTACACTGTGGAACTATACTGCCGACACACTGCTAATTTGAAACCCTTACTTTATATTGCCTGCGTTTTGTCAGTGTTAACTGCGAAGCATTTTGTTCCTATTCTTTTCCATTTTCTTGCGCTGACCTTCTTAGCTGGATTTTTTTGATTTTTTTTGATTTTTTATTGATTACTACATTCGTAGCCTGTTGCATTGCCTTGTGTGTAGTCTTATTTCTATCTTTGTAATTCCCTACTATGGATATGTGGTTTTTATGGCATTTTGACTTGCTTCGGTGCCACTTGTTTCCTTTCTGCTTATGCGCTCTTTCTATGGGTTCTTTTCCCAGAAATTGATTGGATTTTATCTTAGCCCTATATCCGTTTGTCCATTGGTTTCCAGTTTACTACAGTGACTCTGAGGTTTTCTACCCTGTGCGCGTTTTTCTGTTGGTGCATTTCACTTTTCCTTTTTCTACATTGGATGTTTTGGTGTTCTTAAGTCAGTTCTCCCATTGGTTTAAACTTCTCTTCCTTACCACCTGATTGGATATTCATTTGGACCACTACGTGTTTTTACACTGATTGCTTATACTTACCTTACCTCTTCATTGGTTGGTCTTCTGTATCACAGCTTTTTCTCCTATTACAGCTTTTTACTTTTATTCATAGGTTGATTGGTGCATTTCTCTTACAGGTAAGGTAGCTCTCATTAGATGTAGTGTACTAAGTATCACTTTCTAAACATATGTAAATGTTAGGATATTACTTTCTAAACATATGTAAATGTCTATTGTTTATTGCCTTATACAACAGTATATATTGCATTGCCACAGTTTTCTCTAACACTTGTATACATTTTTGTTTTTGTTTCTGATGAAGCCCTTCGATATTAAAGGGTGAAAGCGCTAAAATTTACTTGGTTTCTGTGTGCGTTTATTTTCTTTGCCTAATTCAGTTATCGTAGTCGAAGCTCCCTGAAGTCTTACTATTTATGTAAAGTTTTTCTTCAGTGTAGTTTTTCCGTTTTTTTGTTATATGGTTATTTTCCGATTTAGTCCCGCTGGATTTTCCCCGTTCCAAGACATTTCCTATGAGCGCTATGGCAGAGAATAACGACATGGATCCGGGCGTTGATAGCCAATTGCTATTAGAAGATATGGTTATTTGCGCTGAATCCC
>NC_056733.1:1589697870-1589870370 GCF_019279795.1 Protopterus annectens
CTTTTCCAATACAAAGTTAAGGTCCCAGGCTGGAGTAGGGGCTATCCTGGGGGGGGGGGGGTCTTAAATTTTTGGCCCCTCTGAGGAATTGCTTTAGCAGGGGGTGAGAAAAGAAGGGAGGTTCAGTATTATAATGTGCTAAAATGGCAGAGGCATGAATTTTAATAGACGAGAAGGAAAGGTCCTTGTGAAGCATTTCTGTTCAGTACTGAAGAATATGAGGTAAGCTGGGCAACGCTGGGCAACACTGTGCCCCCCCCCCCCCCCCCCGCCGAGTCTGGCTCCAGGAACAGTATCTTTTCCACTTTTCAGCATAGGATTTTCTAGTACTAGGCCTCCTTGCCTCCAGAATGACATCTAGCACTTGCTTACTGAGGGATGCCACTGGAGAGCTCAAGGAATTAACCAGACTGCAAGGTTCAGGGTTTGAAGCAGAGGGTGCAGAATATGGCTCCCCTGCTGGGACAGCAGGGAAGGGGACTGAGGCAGGTGCCATGGTTCCAGCAGTGTCATACTGCGCAAGAGGGGGTACCAGTGCTGGCGTGGCCAGCCTGGTGCAATCAGCATTGTTCTTGGTTTGTCCTGTTTGATCTTTAGCAGAACCTTCGAGAGGAGAGGCAGAGGGGGAAAGCCATAAACTGAGAGGATTTCCCAGGTAAACGACAGGGCATCCACTTTCCAAGCTTGACTGTGGGTAGTCCTTGTGCAGAATTTGTCCAATTGGTAGTTTTGAGGGGAGGCAAACAGGTCCATCTCTGGGGTCCCCCCATTTGTTCCTCAAGAGGTTGAATATTTTTGGTTCCAGTTTCCATTCGTGTGGGTCCATAAGGTTTCTGTTTAGGTCGTCTGCCAGTGAATTCAGCTTGCCTGGCAGGAATTGAGCTTGTAGGTGGCACTTGGCAGCTCAAGGCTGTGTTCCACAGAGCCATGGCTAGTCTGCAGAGAGGGTACGAGTGGGTTCCCCCCTGCTTATGAATCACCTAACTGTGATGTTGTCTGTCTCTACCAATAATTGTCCTGGAAGAATGTGGGCCTTGAAGGCAGTCAGGGAATTCTGCACAGCTAACATTTCTTTTTGGCTGATATGCAGGTGCATCTGCCTTGGGTTCCACTTGCCCTGAATGCACTGATCTGCCAAGTGAGCCCCCCATACATAGTCTGATGCGTCTGCTGCTAGGGTTTGGACAGCAAGGGGTAGAGTGAAAGAGAGCCCTTTGCTGTAGTAGCAGCAGGCCTCTACCCACCAAAGGAAAGTACAGTTTTGTACCTACCATAAATGTAGATGTCCGAACTGGATAGCATCTGCAGTCATAACAACTGGGTTGTCCTGTCGTCAGGCAGCCCTTCAGTCGGCCGGATTCCAAAGTCCGGGTCCGGCTTCGGCTGATGTCGCACTTCACCCGACGTCATCTCTGTTGGTCTTCGGGTATAAAGGCATCAGCTGACGCCATTTTCCTCAGTGTTTCTTGCCCCAGATGCCAGAAGCCCTCTTGAAGGCTAAAATTTAGATAGATGCCAATGTTTCCAAAAAGATAGAGGTAAACACAAAAATAAGCATGTATGCACATATATACAAACAAATACACCATAAAAGACTCCCCCCCACCAGCTAGCTATTTGGAGGGTAAACACCCTTGGAGTACCACAGAGGGGAAGGAGGGAGGGTAATCCTGACTGCAGATGCTATCCAGTTCGGACATCTACATTTATGGTAGGTACAAAACTGTACTATGTCCTTCATGGATGCATCTGCAGTCATAACAACTGGGTAGAATACCATAGCCAACAAGGGGAGGAGGATAAAACTAGATTATGGTGTGTTTAGGATCCCTTGCAGTACAGCAGTGGCAAACCCTGCTCGGGATCTGGAATATAGAGGCAAATTATAATGCTTGGCAAATGTATGCACGGAGGTCCAAGTAGCCGCCTCAATAATGTCTTTGGTTGCCACTCCTCGTAAAAAGGCTGTGGTAGTGGCTGTTGCCCTTGTAGAATGAGGTCTTATGTTCTGTGGAATTGGTTTTCCATGGAAGGCATAACAGAATCGTATGCAATTTCCTATCCATTTGGAGATTGTCTGTTTGGAAATAGCTTTTCCTTCCCTTCCTGTTGCATAGGCTACAAAAAGTTGGTCAGTCTTTCTGCTACCTTTTGTTCTGTCCAAGTAGTAGCGTAGCTGTCTATGTACATCCAAGGTATGCAATATTCTTTCCCCTCTGTTTTGTGGGTTGGGAAAGAAGGTAGGAAGGTGGATTGCCTGGTTTAAAGACACTCTGGATACCACCTTAGGCATAAATGTAGGATTAGTTCTCATGGACACTCTATCTTGGTGGAAGATTAGGAAGGGTTGCACTGCCATTAAGGCCTGTAGTTCTGAAACCCTCCTTGCTGAAGTAATTGCCAGTAGGAAAGCAGTTTTCCATGACAGGTGTTGTAGGTCTGCTGTTGCTGCTGGTTCAAAGGGTGATAGTGTCAATTTTTCTAGCACAAAGTTTAAGTCCCAAGCTGGTAATGGTGGTTTCCCTGGAGGTTTTACATTCTTGATTCCTCTGAGGAACTGCCTGAGCAAAGGGTGAGAAAAAACAGGTGGATCAAAGCTGTATTCTGCTGAAATAGCTGATGCATGTATCTTGATGGAGGAGTAGGACAGGCCTGAATGAAGAAGTTCGGCTAGGTACTCCAGAATGTTAGGCATATCTATGTTTGACATCTTTTCCTCTTTCAGTACTCCAATTGACAAACCTTTTCCATTTTCCAGCATAGTTTCTTCTTGTTGAAGGTCTGCGTGCTTCAAGAATAATGTCTCTAACTCTTTGGGAAAGTTCTGGATTAGCTGCTGCTATGTGATGTTCCATGCAGTCAGTTGCAACGTTTTTAGGTTTGGATGTATGATGCTGTAGTTGTTCTGAGTTAACATCAAAGGCATCAGGGGTATTGGCCACATATTGTTCCGAGACATGCTCCTCAGCAGTGGGTACCAGTGTTGTCTTGGCCAGTTTGGAGCTATCAGGATTATCCTTGGACGTTCTTCCTTGATTTTTAGTAATACCTTGTGTATCAAGGGAAGAGGTGGGAATGCATATGCTGTTAGGCCTTTCCAGCTGAAGGAGAGCGAATCCACTTTCCATGCTAGTGGGTGGAATGTCCTTGTGCAGAATTTTTGAGCTGGTGATTGGTAGGTGATGCAAATAGATCTATCTGAGGCATTCCCCATTTCTTTGAGATGGTCTTGAAGATGTCCGGGTGCAGCTTCCATTCGTGGGCATCCGATGTGGTTCTGCTTAATATGTCTGCTAGAGTATTCTCTTTTCCCGGTACAAATATTGCCTGTAACTGGATGTTGTAGCTGAGTGCCAGGGTCCACAGCTCCAAAGTCATTCTGCATAGGGGTATGAATGAGTGCCTCCCTGTTTGTTGATGTACCACATGACTGTGGTGTTGTCTGTCCTTATCATCAACTGGCCCTCTTTGAGAAATGGTCTGAACTTTTGGATTGCCAGTTTTACTGCCAGCATTTCTTTTAGGTTGATGTGCAGGTGAAGTTGATCCTGTGTCCACAATCCTTGCACGCATTTGTCCAGCATGTGGGCCCCCATCCTAGGTCTGAAGCGCCTGTTGTGATGGTCTGGGTTGCTTGACATCTGCGAAAGGGTAGCCCTGGGTTTGACTGGCATGCCTGAGCCCACCATAGGAACTCCTGTTTTAAGCATGGAATTAGTGGGATTTCTGTTTCTAGGCTGTGTCTGTGTTGAGACCATAAATTCTTTAGGTACCACTGTAGTTTTCTCATATGTAGTCTGGCAAGTGGAACCAAGATTATGCATGATGCCATGAAGCCCAAGGCCTGCAGTACTTTTCTTGCTGTTAACTTGTTCAGTTTTGTTAGTGCCAAGAAGTAAAGAGGGAGTTCTTTTTGTTTTTCCTTTGTTAGGAATGCCATCTGTTTTACTGTGTCCAATTCCGCGCCCAAGAATGTCCTTGTTTGGGATGGTATCAGCCTTGACTTTTGTAGATTGACTGTGTATCCCAGTGCTTGCAGCAAGTAAATGACCCTTTGTAAATCTGTTGTCAGCTTGCTTTTGTTGTCCCCTTGTAGCAGGCAGTCTAGGTATGGGTAAATTTGAATTCCCTGTAGTCTGCAATGGGCGATTACTGATGCCAGACATTTTGTGAATACTCTGAGCACAGTAGATAAGCCAAAGGGCAATGCTGAGAATTGATAGTGCTCTGATCCTGCAAGAAATCTGAGGTATCTTCTGCAGATTGGTCGAATGGGGACGTGCAGGTATGCCTCCTTGAGATCTAGAGTTACCAGCCAACACTCCTTGCCCAGCATGGGAAGAAGTTGCTGTAGGGTCAGCATTTTGAATTTTGGGACAATGATGTATGTATTTAAGGCGGACAGGTCGAGAATTGGTCTCCAACTTTTTTCCTTTCTTGGAACTAGGAATAGTCTGGAGTAGAACCCCTTTCCTTGCTCTGCTGTTGGCACTCTTTCCACAGCTCTCATGTTTACTAACTGCATTATCTGTTGTAGAGCCTCTGTTTTTTGATTTGGCGGTAGATTTGGCATTCCTCTTTTGACTGGTAAAGTGTGGAAGTGGAACCGGTAACCTTGATCTATGGTTTGTAAAATCCACTTGTCTTTTGTTATATAGTGCCAGTTCTTTGAAAATAAGGTTAATTTTCCGCCTAGGGGAGCTGCTATTTGTTCCCTGGTAGGCGGACTTAGGGTTAAGTCACTGTGGTTGAGTTGATGTAGTGGCAGAGGTTGTGTCTGTGCCTCTGTTGTTACCTTGCCACTGTCGTCCTCTGTAGGCACCTCCCCTGGATTGGTTTCTGCCTCAGGAACGTCTATTCCTGCCCCTTTGAGGTCTTGTGGAGTCAGGAAAGGACCAATTTTTGGCAGGCCAGTTCCTGCTAAACCTTGGGGGTTGAACCTGCAAGAAATCTTTAACCGTTTGAACAGATTTTGCCTTTTCTTCCATTTTCTTCATAACCTGCTGGGCAGGTGTACCAAACAAACTTGTCTTATCCATAGGAGCATCTAGCAACTTAGCTTTAACATGATCCGTAGAGCTTGCTCCTTTAGCCATGCATGCCTTCTTATCACTGTGCCAGTCATGGCTGATCTAAATGAAGCCTCCAGTGCATCATAGCCACATTTTAAGGAATGGTTACTAACCTGTTGTATGTTATTTACCATTTCTAATACATATTTCTTATCAAGAGATTCATCAGTGGTTAGCTTTTTAGTTAACTGATCAAGCATAAACTCTTGGTATTGTATCATGTGAAACTGACAATTTAAAGCTCTAGCTGAGAGAGTAGCTGAAGTGTAGACCTTTTGCCCCATCTGTCTAATGACCTTGCTTCCCTTTCTGAAGGAATAGGGTTTTGCTATGGTCACGGCTACTGCCTTGGGACCCTGGGATATAGTTTCGGGTCTGCAAGAGGGGCCTTGTAAAGGTGGTGATGAGTGTCTGGCACCCTGTAAAATCTGTCTGGTTTGGCAGGGGCTGGAGGTAAAGAATCTGGTGCGGAGCAGACATCATTGAAAGCATCATCCACCACAGAGAGAACAGGAGGTATAGCTAAGGGCCTGTGCTGTGGAAGGTGCAGAAAGGTCCTAAGTCTTTTCTGGAGTCTGAAAAATCCTGTTGCTGCCATTGGAACTGCTCTCGCATGGCATGTAAGGTTTCCCCAAAGGAGAATTCTTCTGGTGGGGAAGCAGCTGGAATGGATTCTTCAGCATCAGAGTCTTCAAAATTGGAGAAAGGAGCCTCTGGCTGATCAGTTATGTCTGATTCATCGGCAGACTCATCAGAGGACACTGGCTCAGGGGGCTCTGCCCTAGGTCTCTTCTCTGGGGGCTGAGAGGCCCTGTCTGGGTGAGATTGAGATCCTCTAATTAATGAAATTAAATCTTCTGCCAGAGTAAGCATTTGAGAACTAGAGGAGGGCCTGGTTGTAGGGGGTTTAACAGGCACTGTTTTAGTAGTCTTTGCTGCTTTAGCCCTGGTGAAGGCCTTAATGGACATGGCTGCTGGAGGCCTAGCAGCACCACGTGCTGGGGTAGAGACATCCAAGGGAATGGTGTCTGATAAGTCAGTGGCAACCACCGTAGTGGATAAAATTTCTGAGGCCGTTTCAAGAGTGATAGCAGGGGCCTCAGTTGTAGAGATATATTCAGCTGTACTTTGATCAGTTTTCGGTTTCGGCCGAAACCGAGACACTCATGATTTGCTTAACCATGGTTTCGGCCGAAACCGCGGACCGCGAGTGTCGGTCTTTATCTTTGCGTTTTTTGGCAGATTGGGTAGTCGGAGGATCCGACGGCATAATGTACGCAAAATCAGAACCGAAAAACTGTTCAGCAAACTCCGACCGACGCCTAAGCGTTCGTCGGTTGAACGGGCACAGGCGAACAGGCTGCTACGCCGTGGGCTGGGCCTAAACAAGGCAGACAATAAGAGTGGAAATCTTTATGAGGTATTTGTTTCCCACAGGTTAAACAATTATTAACTTTTTCTGACATCGGCTGAGGCAAGAAAGAGTCCCCAACGGGGTACTTAGCTTTAGAAGTCTTCGAAGTAGTATTCGGTAGAAGTAATCTCTGGATCCGACCGACCGGCACTTGCGAACAGCTTCTGCTTCGGGCGCCACGCGGCAAGAAAGACTGAGGAAAATGGCGTCGGCTGATGCCTTTATACCCGAAGACCAACAGAGATGACATCGGGTGAAGTGCAACATCAGCCGAAGCCGGACCCGGACTTTGGAATCCGGCCGACTGAAGGGCTGCCTGACGACAGGACAACCCAGTTGTTATGACTGCAGATGCATCCATGAAGGACATCTCTGTCTTTACACAAGGAATGATGGGAATCATTGATTCGAGGTCCTGAGAATGTTGACACCATAGGCTTTTTAGATACCATTGCAGTTTCCTCATATGCAGTGTCTTGCATACGGAATTAGTAGAATGTAAGAGGCCATGAACCCCAGGGCTTGCAGAATTTTCCATGAAGATAGCTGGGTCTTTGTGGCCAGTAGTTTGAAGTAGGTTGTTAAATTAACTTGTTTCTCTAGAGTGAGGAAAGCCATCTCGGAAGTTGTATTCAAGCTTGCTCCCAGGAATACAATTTGTTTGCAGGGTACTAGGTGAGATTTCTTTTTGTTTATGGTGGACCCCAGTGAGTTTAGAAGCTTCTTTAAGATTGCCAGAAGTTTTAATAGTAATTCCTGGCTTTCTGCCTGAATCAGACAATTGTCCAAGTATGGGTACATTTGAATATTTCTCTGCCTGCAAAATGCAATGGCAGGAGCTAGACACTGTGAATACCCTGGGCGCAGTAGATAATCCAAAGGGAAGTGCAGAGAACTAAAAGTGCATGGAGCCTGCCCTGAAGCATGGGTATTTCCTGCAAGATTCCCTTATTGGAATGTGCAGGTAAGCTTCCTTTAAGTCTAAAGTTGCCAACCAGGCATCTTTGCCTATCATAGGAAGCAGCTGTTGAAGTGTTAGCATCCTGAATTTTGGGATTACCAAAAAAGAGTTTAGAATAGAGAGGTCCAGGATAAGATGCCAGGAGCCGTCTTTTCTGGGTACAAGGAAAAGTCTTGAATAAAAACCTTGTCCCCCTTCTTCTGCTGGGACAGGTTGAATAGTCCTGATACTTAGAGAGAGAACCTGCTGTTGAGCCTCTGCCCACTGATTTGGGGGTAGGTCAGGCCAACTGTTTGGGGTTGGTAGGGTGTGGAAGTGGAATCTGCATCCTTGGGAAACTATATTCAAAACCCATTTGTCCTGGGTAATGAGTTCCCAATTTTTAGCATGCAGGGTGAGCTTCCCTCCTAAGCGAGAAGGTAGTTAAACAGGGCTTGGAAGGGGTAAGGTTAAGTCATTGTGCCACTTTTCTGTAGGGGGGTGTCTTACTACTCCCTGTTTTGGAAGTGGGAGCCCCCCACTGCTTAGGCCTGTGCATAGCCTGAGACTGTAACCTAGGTGGTCTGCTGTTCCTGGGTTTGGACTGAGAATGCCTAAAGAGGCTGGAAAGGACCAATTCTTTGAAGGCCAATGCCTACTAAATCGGGGTGGCTGTACTTGCAAGAAATCGTTAACAGTTTGCATAGATTTAGCTTTTTCCTCCATCTTTTTGAGGACTTCGTCAGCTTTGCTGTCAAACAGGCGGTCTTGGTTTAAGGGAGCATCCAGTAATTTAGCTTTAACATGATCTGGCAAGTTTTGCTCCTTAAGCCAAGCATGCCTTCTTAGTACAGACCCAGTGACAGCAGCCCTGCAAGATGCTTCTTCTTTCGGCTTTTTCCCGGTTAGGGGTCGCCACAGCGGATCACCTTGTCCGCACATTGAATGGCAGTGGAGTTTTACAGTGTTGAGTTGCCAGCCCGGCGCCCAACCTTCCACAGAAGGCACACTCACACGCACACCTAGGGCCAATTTAGAGTGTCCAATCCACCTGAAGCATGTCTTTGGGATGTGGGAGGAAACCGGAGCACCCGGAGGAAACCCACGCGACCACAGGGAGGACATGCAGACTCCACACAGAAGGCACCCCAGCCGAGGATCGAACCGGAGAACCTCTTGCTGTGAGGCGGCAATGCTAACCACTGCACCACCGTGGCCGCCCTCCCCTGCAAGATGCTTCTAGAGAGTCAAAACCACATTGCAAAGTATATGTTTACCAACTTGTTCCACAGAATGCATTAAATCCTGTAATTCTTTGTGTTCACCAGTAAGGAATCATCATCATTTTCTCTTTAATAAGTCACATAATATGCTGCTGGTACTTTAACATATGAAACTGGCAATTTAAAGCCCTAATGGCTAAAGTAGCAGAAGCATATAACTTCTTACCCCATCTATCCAAGGCTCTAGAATCTCAATCAGAGTGTGTAGGGTTTTTGGCAGCAGTAGCCTTAATGTCCTTGGGAAATGGTCTCTGGATCCGCAGTAGGATTCTTGAAGAGGAACTTGTGAGAGTTAGGTACTCTGTAATAACAGTCAGGTTTTCTAGAAGCTGGAAGTAAAGTGTTTGGGGAAATGCTAGATTCCAAGAAGGCATCATCTACAATGTCCAAAACAGGAGGGATAGCTAAAGGCCTATGTTGAGGGAGGAGTAAGAATTCCCTAAGCCTCTTTTTGGAGTCTGAGTAATCCTGGCTTCCCCAGCGGAAATGCTCCCTAAGAGTGTGCAAGTTTTCACCAAAAGAGAAATCTTTTGGAAAGGAAGCAGAGGGAATGGAATCCTCTGCATCAGAATTCTCATAGGTAGATAGGGGCAAATCCTGGTATTCAGAAGAAACAAATACCAGATTCCTGATCAGAAGAATCAGAAAGAAAATCAGTTCTAGGTCTGTTAGAGGGGGAAGGCTGGCTTCCCCTAATTAAGGTAATAAGGTCTTCAGCCACTTTAAGCATTTGTTTAGGCATATGGGCCTGAGCATGCGGTTTGGACATCTGTTTTCTAGGCGTGGGTAGGGTTTTAGGCCTGGATGAAGAAGATGGCGTCTGTTTAAAATGCAAGTCTGTAGGCCTGAATACACCCTCAGAAGCCGGTGCCTGCACAGCGGCTCAGCACCCATCCAAGGTAGAGACATCCGCAGGTCCCATAGTCGAAGCATCATCTCGTGGCATACAGGACTCCGAATGGGTCTCACTAGAGGCCTGCAAATCTGAAGTAGCAGGTATCAGCGGCTGTGAAAGCGCCTCACTGAGTACTGGCAGACTGGCGACTAGCTTAACGGAAGTGTCGTTGGCAGTTCTGGACCTATGCGGACTCTCTCTGTCTTTATCCTTACGTTTTTTCAGAATATCGGTAGTCATATGGCTTACCGAAGCCATTTCTGGATAGTTAACAGTGTACCAAAATAAATTTGCTGCGTCGGTACGAGTAGTTCAAGGGTTGAACAAGGCACAAATCCAACAGCGAGGGATGTGGTCTAGGCATAAGCAAGGAATGCAGTATGAATGAAAATCTTTATAAGGTATTTGCTTTCCACAGGTAATGCAATTAACTTTTACTGGCATCGGTTAAGAGCAAGAAAAAGGATCTCCAACGGGGCAGTTAGCATTTTTTGAAGACTGCGGTTCTGAAACTCGAAAACGAAAATTTCAGGAGTCGGCCGACCGGCATTTGCGAACTGCTTCTGCTTCGGGTACTGAGCAGCAAGAAAGACGGATGTAATGGCATCTGCTGCATGTTTTATACCTCTGACGACCTGACGTCATGGAAGAAGACACAGCATCCAATGCAGGAATCCAAGACTCTGGTATTCAGGCCGGCTGAGGGCTACCTCCAGGCAGATAACCCAAATGTGATGACTAATAGTGAAACACGTAGAACATCTGATAATGCATAGACCCTGCCCTGAAACGTAGATACTTCTTGCATGACTCCCTTATGGGAATGTTCAGATAGGCTTCTTTTAATTCTAGGGTGACTAACCAGGCATCCTTGGCTAACATAGGGAGAAGCTGTTGCAGGGTAAGCATCTTGAATTTTGGTACCACCAGGAAGGTGTTGAGAATTGAAAGATCCAGGATTGGGTGCAAAGAGCCCTCTTTCCTGGGTACCAGGAATAGTCTGGAGTAGAATATTTGACCCCTCTGTTCTACTAAACACGCTGAATAGCTCTGATACTGAGCAGGAAAAGCTCTTGGTTTTGAGCCTCTGCCCACTTGGTTTGGAGGAAGGTCTGGAAACCCGCTTGGGGTTGGCAGTGAATGAAAATAAAATTTGTACCCCTGGGTTACAATGTTGAGAACCCATCAGTCCTGAGTGATTGACAACCAGTTTTTTGAATGAAGGGCAAGTTTTCCACCTAGGGGCACAAGCAATTGGGCAGGGCTGGGAAGCAGAGTTGAGAAGTCACTGTGAGCTTTTTCCATAAGGAGGTGGCTTTCCGCTCCCTGCTCTTGGGGTGGGGGTGCTCCATTGCTTAGATCTCTGCATACCCTGAGACTGTAGTCTGAGTGGTTTGTTTCCTCTGGGTCTCGTTTGGGATGGCCTGGAGGGGGCTGGAAAAGACCAGTGTTTAGAAGGGCAATGCCTACTGAATCAAGGTGGTTGCACCTGTAGGAATTCTTTAACAGTTTGCATAGATTTAGCCTTTTCTTCCACCTTTTTAAGAACTTCTGCTTTGTTGCCAAACTGTCCTTATTTAAAGCAGCATCTAGTAATTCAGATTTGACATGATCTGGCAAGGCCTGCTCCTTCAGCCAAGCAGGCCTTCTCAGTACAGAGCCAGTGACTGCTGCCCTGCAAGATAACTTCCAGCGCATCAAAGCCACACTGCAAAGTATGCTTACTAACTTGGTTTGCAGAGTGCATAAGTTCCTGCAATTCTTAATTTTCTGCACAACCTGGAAAATTTACCACTATTTGTTTAGTAAGTTCCATAATATGTTGCTGGTATTTCATTATGTGAAACAGGCAATTGAATGCCCTGATAGCAAGAGTTGCAGAGGTATATCCCTTCTTACCCCATCTGTCCAAAGCTCTGGAATCCCTGTCCGAAAGGATAGGACTTTTGGCTGTAGTAACCTTAATACCTTTAGATTCCTGGGAAATTATCTCTGTATCAGCAGTAGGATTCTTGAAAAGAAACTTGTGAGAATCAGGTACACTGTAGTACCTGTCTGGTTTTCTAGGGGCAGGAGGTGAAGTATCTGGAGTAAGACTGGATTCTATGAAAACATCTTCCACAACATCCAAGATAGGGCATATAGCTAAAGGCCTGTGCTGAGGCAACTCTAAAAATTCTCTGAGTCTCTTTTTGGACTGAGGATAGTCTTGGCATTCCCAATGGAAATGCTCTCAAAGTACGCAAGGTTTCAACAAAACAGAAATCCTCTGGAGGGGAGGCAGAGGGAATGGATTCTTCTGCACCTGAATCCTCATAGGCAGATAAGGGTATGTCTTCATAATCAGAAAGGTCAGAGTCATCAGACTCCTGGTCTGCAGAACCTGAAGGGGACTGGAGTCTCTGTCTTAGCTGCGGAAGGCTGGCTTCCCCTAATCAGCATAATAAGGTCTTCAGCCTTTCTAAGCATTTGGTTTTGTGGCATGGGTGCCTGAGCATGCGCTTTGGTCGTTGGTTTTCTAGGCGTGGGACATACTCTGGGCCTAAGAAACTCGGTAGTTTTGGTTAAAAAAGTCATCAGTTTGATTCGAACATCGGTAGGACGAAAGACTCCCTCAGAAGCCGGTACCTGCACAGTGGCTCGGACCTAAGATAGAGACATCCGCTGGTTCCATAGTCGAAGAAGCATCTCACGGCATAACGGAATCCGAATGGGTCGCAGCAGAGGTCTGCGAATCCAGAGAAGTGGGCATCAGGGGCTGCAAAGGCGCCTCACTGAGTACCAGTTGTGTGGAGACTAGCTTAATGGAAGCGTCGTCAGCAGTTTTGGACCTATATGCGGTCTCTGTCTTTACCTTTATGTTTTTTCGAAAGATCTGTAGTCGGATGGCTTACCAAAGCCATTTAAGAATATGGAAATAGAGAGCGAAAGAATTTAGCAACAAAGATAGCCCAACGACGAATGGTTCGTGCGTTAAACAAGGCACAAAACCGACAGCGAGGGACGTCGTGGTCTGGGCCTAAACAGGTGACGCAGTAAGAATGAAAATCTGTGAGAGGTATTTGCTTTCCACAGGCAAGACAATTGTTAACTTTTTCTGACATCGGTTAGAGCAAGAAAAAAGGGTCCCCAATGGGGTACTTAGCTTTAGAAGACTTCAGGATTATTCAACTCGAAAACGAAAAATTCAGGTACCGGCCGACCGGCACTTGCGAACTGCTTCTGCTTCAGACTTCTCTCCTCAGCAAGAAAAACTAAATTAATGACGTCGGCTGCCTGTTTTTATACCCCTAACGTCATGGAAGAAGCGACAGAATCCGATGCATAAGTACTAAGTCTCTGGTATTCGGGCCGGCTGAGGGCTACCTGCAAGCAGATAACACAGTGTGATGACTGCAACAGTGAAACACAAAGAACATAATTCATTCTCTTACCCACTGTTGAGAATGGATTCACTGACCGTTTCTGCCTGTTCTCATCCCACCTGGAGTATATACTTGTAGCAGACTCTGGATTTGGAGCAGAACAATCATTGCCATGGGTTAACGAACTCTGAACCTTCCCTTGGCTGGGAGGAACTAAAAAAATTATCCAAACTTCTTTGACTGGAATCCATTTTCAATTCTCTAAACAGTCTTGACATCTCACAAACAATTCACTGGCCATAAATGAAGCACTACACTGTAGAACAAATCAAACCTCACACCACAAGTTCCAGGCAAGATGAATTTACTCAGTTTAGTACACAGACATTTATTAAAATAAAAAAAGTCTGCAGTAAAAGTTAACAGCAAAAATTCAAACTCATAGCATTAAGAGAAAGCAACACTTCTCTGGTGCCTCGGCTTTCAGAAAAGCCTTTTCAGAGTACATCTTTCTGCTGGTAAGCATACACTTAAATACATACATTTCATCAATTAAATAATCATCCAATTAATTCACTAAAAAATCCAACTAAAAAGGTTAACTTTTAATATTCTTTTTAACCTTATATTAAATGTCGCCAAGAGAATTCCCTATTCAAACCTCTTGGAAACATTGCATCATATTTTAAAATAAATATTGCTTCATTCCTTCTTAAATGCTCCTTAATTTTGTCACATGGAAAGTTCAATATCTCACTATACTATTTGTTGGTCTCTCAAATTTCCCATGTACTAACATGTCCTTAAGACTCCTGCCTTTCTTATATGAAAAACGTTTATTTTACCTAAAGAGGTTACACATTTGGAAGTAAATACTAGGTTTAGTACTGGTGAAAAAAGGAACATTTAAGAAGGAAGGAAGTAATATTTATTTTAAAATATGATACAATGTTTCCAAGAGGTTTGATAGAGAATTCTCTTAGAGGCATTTAATATAGAGAGGTTAAAAAGAATATTAAAAGTTAACCTTTTAGATGGATTTTTTAGTGAATTCTTAACTGGATGATTATTTAATAATTGATCAAATGTATGTATTTAAGTGTAAGCTTACCAGCAGAAAGATGCATTCTGAAATGGCTTTTCTGAAAGTCGAGGCATCAGAGAAGTGTTGCTTGCTCTTAATGGTATAAGAGTGAAGTTTTGCTGTTAACTTTTACTGCAGAAGTTATTTTATTTTAATAAAACAGTCTGTATACTAAACTGAGTGAATTAATCTGGCCTGGAACTTGTGGTGTGAGATATTAATAAGATTAATTAGGACGTTATATAATGTTTGAGTGAGAAAGGCTGGGTAGATTATAACTAATGTATAATGTTTGCAACTGGGAGTGTGTCAGTATGGTTTGCGATGTAAAATGCTTGCAAATAGGACTTTGTCAGTGTGGTTTGTTTTCATTTATATAAATGTATGATTGCCTATGTAATACATGATGATTTAATGAAGATGTTTCTTGTTTATAAAAAAAACAGGAATTGAATAATTTGTGTAATATTGCTTAGATTTATATGCTATATATAGCAATATAGGTGAAGGATAATGTTAGTTATGGTAATCCAGACTGATTAGTTTTATATGAATGTAAATTTGCCTAGGTCAGAAGTGATTATTCAACAAAGGTGTTTGGAAAAAAAAAGTTATAATATTGTTCTATATTAATGAAGTGTTTACCCCTTTAAGAATTAGTTCAAATTTGATATTTTTTAATGATCTGATTGGTTACGTTTCATCACATGACCCCCCCCCCCCGAGACTTAAATTATCTGTTTTATGAAAAGTATTTTTCTGATGAAGTCCTAAAACACAAATAAAGAACGAAAGTGCTAAAAAACAAGTTGGATATAGCATCTTTTCTCCCACTGGCTGCTGTGATATTTTGTAGCTGTTACAATTCTGAGATGAATGTTTTTGGTTGTGGAACATTTTGAGACAGTTCCGAGTCTTTTCAGAATATAAGTATAGGTGTAAATTATGTACCCACACATGAAGTGGTTCAGCAATGCCCAACGAAGTATTTAGGAGTACGGGTTAAAAAAGATGTTATGGCAGTTAAGGATCTACCACAAGGGTCTAAAAACATAAGACAAAAAACAGCAACAAAAACTGAGAAACTGAAACTGTTGTTTATAGATATGGCTAGCAAGATAAAATGTTTTAGTCTCTTTAGTTGTAAATAAAGGTCAGGCATATTTTTATCAACCAGGGAAGAAGTTGTGGACAATTAATAAAGAGTTGAAGGAATTTATCTGGGGGATCAAATGGGATAAGCTGATTCTTTAAACAGAACAAGATGATTTAGGATTACCTGACCTTAAAAAGGAGATAGGTTGATTCTTTAAATTGAACAAGGAGATTTAGGATTACCTGACCTTAAAAAGGGTACTTTAGAGATGCACAGTTAAGGCTCATATACCTAAAAGCAGAAAGCTATAATTCACAGTAGAAAGGGATGAAGATGTGGTGGGGAATTCAAAAAATAAGGGGAGTGCAGGATTTTGGATGCAGATCATTAAGGAGAAAGTACAGTTTTGTACCTACCATAAATGTAGATGTTCGAAGATCCACATTGCTGCAGTCCTAACACTTGGGTAGTCCGCTGTCCCAGTCGGCCCGAATACTAAAGTATAAGGCTGACGTCGGTCAAGGCGCATTAGTCTGACGTCAGGACGTCAGGGTACAAATGCGCATGACCGACGTCATATCCTCAGTCTTTTCTTGCCCCAGATGTCAGAAGACCCTAAAAAGATAAGGCCAAAACCCAAAAACACCAAACACTCCTGTACCAAATATATGTACAATATATATAAATTTACAAAAGTACAACCCCACCCACACAACCACCCCTAAACACAGAGGGCAAGGAGGGAGGGTAAATTGGACTGCAGCAATGTGGATCTTCGAACATCTACATTTATGGTAGGTACAAAACTGTACTATGTTCTTCATCTCACATTGCTGCAGTCCTAACACTTGGGTAGAATCCCAAAGCAGAGGTAAGGGAGGCTGGCAAATCATAAAGAAGCTGGAGCTGTCAACATGCCCTGCAAAATAGCCGTGGCAAAACCAGCCCTAGATTTAGAGTAGAGAGGAAGGTGGTAATGCTTAGAGAAAGTATGCACTGAACTCCAAGTAGCTGCCTCCAAAATATCCTTAGTTGCCACCCCCCTTAGAAATGCTGTTGAAGTGGCAGTAGCCCTCGTGGAATGAGGCCTAATCCCAGCTGGAATCTCCTTGCCATGATGGGAATAACAAAATGCAATGCAAAACCCAATCCACTTAGAAATAGTTTGTTTTGACACAGGCTTGCCCTGAGAACTCAAAGCAAAAGAAACAAACAACTGCTGAGACTGCCTAAAATCCTTAGTCCTGCTTAAATAATAACGCAACTGCCTGTGTACATCTAAAGTGTGCAAAATCTTTTCCCCCTTATTTTGGGGATCTGCATAAAAAGTAGGCAAATGAATAGTTTGGTTTAAAGCCACACTAGAGACCACCTTAGGCATAAAGGAAGGATTAGTACGTAATGATACCCTATCCTTATGGAAAATCAAAAAAGGCTCAACCGCCATAAGGGCCTGCAATTCAGAAACCCTTCTTGCAAAAGTAATGGCCAACAAAAAGCAGTCTTCCATGACAAGTATTTCAATTCAGCAGTAGCCGCAGGCTCAAAAGGTTGTAGAGTAAGTTTCTCCAACACAAAATTGAGGTCCCAAGCAGGAGTAGGAGCTCTACGTGGGGGTCTTATATTCTTTGCCCCTCTAAGAAATTGCTTGAACAAAGGATGAGAAAACAATGGTGGGTCACAATCATAGTGAGCTGAAATTGCTGCAGCATGAATCTTAATGGAAGAGAAAGACAAACCTTTGTCCAATAACTCAGTAAGATATTGAAGAGCCACACTCAAATTAGGCTCAGAAACCTCCAAATCCTTTGCTGTACTCCAAAATAGAAATCTCTTCCATTTTTTTGCGTACACTTTCCTTGTACTAGGTCTTCTGGCTTCCATAATCACATTCAAAACTTGTTGAGGAAGTTGAGACCTGCTGTGGTTCAAAACAGAATATGCCAGGCTGTTAGATGAAGAGAGTGAAGCTTGACATTGAGTAGATGACCGTCCCTCTGAGACAATAGGTGTGGAATCAAAGGTAAAGGCCATGGAGGCTTCCTTACCAGACTCCTCAGTAATGGGTACCAGTGTTGCCAAGGCCAATCTGGAGCTATTAAAATCATCCTTGGCTTGTCTTGTCTGACCTTTAGGAGTACCTTTGGGAGGAGAGGCAGAGGTGGAAAGGCATACACATGAAGATTTTTCCAACTGAAAGAAAGAGCATCCACTTTCCAAGCTGTGTGATGAAACCTTTTCGTGCAGAACTTTGGCAGCTGGTGGTTTAGCGGAGAAGCGAACAGATCTATGTCTGGAGTTCCCCATGACACTGTCAATTTCCGAAATACATGAAGATCCAGTTTACACTCGTGGGGATCCATGATTTGCCTGCTTAACACATCTGCTAAGGAGTTCTGTGCTCCCAGCAGAAACCTTGCCTGAAGATTTAGTTGCAAGCTGAGCGCAGTCTCCCACAAAATCATTGCTTGCCTGCATAGAGGATAAGAATGTGTTCCCCCTTGTTTGTTGATGTACCACATGACAGTTGTGTTGTCTGTTAGAATCAACACCTGCCCTGGAAGAAGTAACTCCTTGAAAGCCCTTAATGCAAACTGGACTGCTAACATCTCCTTCATGTTGATATGTAGATGCTGTAGTCTGGCAGGCCACTTGTCTTGTATCCACTTTCCATTCAGATGAGCTCCCCAAGCTATGTCTGAGGCATCTGTCGTTAGAATCTGACTCGCCTCTGGCCGGGTCACAGAGAGTCCCTTTTGTTTAGGTGACATTCCTGAGCCCACCACAAAAATTCCTTTTGAATGCAAGGTATTATTTGAATGACAGTGTCCAAATCCTGGCAGTGCTGTGTCCATACATTTTTGAGATACCATTGCAGCTTCCTCATATGCAGTTTGGCATTGGGAAGCACCAGAATACAAGATGCCATGAACCCTAAGGCTTGAAGGACTGTCCTTGCAGTCAGCCCGGACTGAAGAGATAGTTGATGGAAGTAAAGGGAAAGATTCTTTTGTTTGTCCGGGGTTAAAAAGGCCATCTGGGTTGCTGTATTCAGTCTCACACCCAGAAAGCACATGTCTTGAGAGGGTACTAGACTGGACTTTATTTCGTTCACAGAATACCCCAGGCATCTTAGCACTGCTATCACATATTCCAAATGCTGAAAAAGGTCTTCCTTTTCTTGAGCCAGAATCAGGCAGTCGTCCAAGTAAGGATAGATTTGTATTCCTTTTAGCCTGAAGTAAGCTATCACTGGAGCCAGAACTTTTGTGAATACTCTGGGCAGTAGATAAGCCAAAGGGCAATGCAGAGAACTGATAATGGGAATTCCCAGCTCGAAAACGCAGATACTTCCTGCAACTTAGTCTGATAGGCACATGAAGGTAAGCCTCCTTGAGATCTAAAGTTACCATCCAGTGATCTTTTCCCAGCAGAGGTAAAAGCTGTTGTAACGACAACATTTTGAACTTGGGAATGTCCAGATAAGTGTTGAGGATAGATAAATCCAAAATTGGTCTCCACGTGTTCCCCTTTTTGGTACTAGGAACACGCGAGAATAAAATCCTAGGCCCCTTTCTGGCACAGGAACCGCTGAATGGCCCCTATTTGGAGTAACAGAGAAATTTGCTTGTGAGCCTCTTTTCTTTGTAGAGGAGGAATGTCTGGCATGCCTTTGAAAGGAGGCAAGGTATGGAAATAAAACCTGTAACCGTGGTGAATGATATCCAATACCCATCTGTCTTGGGTAATTAAACTCCAATTTTCTTTGAAAAGTGCCAGCCTTCCTCCCAAAGGTGCTGCCAGACGAGAAGGTTCTGGCAGCTGAAAAGGCAGGTCATTGGGTCTGTTTACGAAAGGACTGACCCCTGCCCTCACCAGAAGACTGAGCAGGTGAACTCCCTGTTCTAGGCCTAAAAGAACCTTGAGCTCTGCCCCTACCACGCCTAGACCTACCCCTAGACTGGGAATCATAAGAAGGATATGTCCACCCCTTAGTAGGCCAATTTCTACTAAACTTGGAGGCTGAACCTGCAAAAATCTTTAACAGTCTGCATAGACTTAGCCTTGTCCTCCATTTTCTTTAAAACTGCTTCCACAGGCGAACCAAACAACACATCAGATTGTAACGGAGCATCTAAAATCCTTGTCTTAACATGCTCAGCCAAATTCTGATCCCTCAGCCAGGCGTGCCTGCGAAGAACAGAACCAGTGGCAGCCACCCTCGAAGAGGCCTGTACAGCATCAAGACCACATTGCAAAGAATGCTTACCCACCTGTTCAGAAACATGAACTAAATCCTGCAACTCTTTACACTCAATACCTTCCGCCAGAGCATCCACCTTAGACTTCAATTGTGAAAGGAGATAATTTTGGTATTTTAACATGTGGAACTGGCAATTCAAAGCCCTCATGGCTAAAGTGGAAGAAGTATACACCTTCTTTCCCCATCTATCCAAAGCCCTTGCCTCTTTATCAGGAGGAACAGGATTTTTAACAACAGAAGCCTTAACACCTTTAGGCCCCTGAGAAACAGTTTCTGGGTCTGCCCTAGGACTCTTTTACTTATGAGCTTCAGGCACCCTATAATACCTATCCGGTTTAACTGGGGCAGGAGGCAAAGAATCAGGGTTCCGGAAGCCTCTGCAAAAACATCTTCCTCCACCTCCCCAACTGGAGCTATAGCCAGAGGCCTATGCTCGGGTAGAAACAAATATTCCCTAAGCCTTTTCCTGGAATCAGAGAAATCTTGACCTTCCCATTTAAAATGCTCCCTCATGGAATGAAGAGTCTCTGAAAAAGAAAAATCCTCAGGAGGAGAAGCCGAAGGGGTAGAATGATCTACATCAGAATCAGAAGAAGGAGGATACTCCTGTAAGTCTTCAGCCAAGACTCAGAAGCCTCGAACACTGCTCAAAACTCTCAAGCTCAGGTTCCACCCTAGGCCTCTTATCAGGAGGGGGCATAGAACCTCTAATCATAGTAATCAAATCTTCTGCCATTTTAAGCATATGTTTCTTAGGCAGAGACCCTGAAGAACTAGGAGAGACACCCACTGAAGTTAAACCTGGCCTGCCTCTCGAGGAAGCCTTGGAAACAGAAGGGGAGGGCCTAACCACCTTAGGAAGGGAGGGGAGAACAGCTACCCGAGAAGCCCCCTCAGCCTGGCCTACCTCCTGAGAGGACACATCTTGTAACAGTAAAGTCTCTCCCTGAGACTCCAAAGAAACTTCTGGCAGAACCTCCGGCTCCACCGAGCCCTCTAAAGAACCGACGTCCGGGACAGACGGTTCTTCCAACCTAGGCTTTGCTGCTTTGTCCTTGCGCTTTTAGATCGAAGGCGCCGGAGCATCCGACGGCATTTTATAATTACAACGCTTCCCAAAACTAACCTGGCACAGTCTAATCTTCTCTTTATAGTGCGTTTGTTAAATCTAGCACAAGAGCGACATCCAACAACGTCGTGCTCAGGCCCTAAGCAAGGTACACACAAGGTATGGTAATCCCTATGAGGTATCTGTTTCCCACAAGAAATACAGTTATTCACTTTTTCTGACATCCGGTTAAATACTGAGGCAAGAAAAAACCAAAATATTCCCCAACGGGGTACTTAGCCAACTTTGATTCGATCTGAAACTCCGACTTCAGAAAATTTCAGAACGCCAACCTGCACTCGCAATACTGGTTCTGCATCGGACCATGCGGCAAAAAAAGGCTGAGGATATGACGTCGGTCATGCGCATTTGTACCCTGACGTCCTGACGTCAGACTAATGCGCCTTGACCGACGTCAGCCTTATACTTTGGTATTCGGGCCGACTGGGACAGCGGACTACCCAAGTGTTAGGACTGCAGCAATGTGAGATGAAGAACATCAGCCATACATATTATATTCATAAAGTAGCAGACAGTATTCTGAGAATTAAGCCAATACAAGAATGGAGAAAGGAGATTTTTCAGATACTGATGACTGACTGCAATTATGGGTACAGAAATTAGGCTAGAAGAGGCTGCATTTTACTGGAAAAAAATGGGAAAGGAACCAAGGTATTGGGAAGCAAATAATTAGCACAGGGGTGGGGTAACAATAGGAAAAGGCCAAATAAACATGTGGACTGCAAGCTAGAGACCACCTTCCCCATCAGAGTTTGGCACCAGACTGTAGGTAAGAGAAAGGGATGGGAGAATTCTAAGTGAAAGACCTGCTCTGGTAGAGTTTTTAGTTGAACCTAGAAAAGCAGCTGATGTTAAAAAAGGGATAATTAGTAGGAAATGTAAAACTGCATGATTAACTAGAGGAAGTTAAGAAAGATTGGAAAGAGAATGAATCAGCACTTCACAAGGAAACAAGGGGAGGGCATATGTATGGCTCCCAAATATGCCACGAAGTCTAGAAGATTTAAGATTTTAGCTTGAAAGTGCTTGCATAGTTATTTTTATACCTCAAGCAAACCCCAAAGAATTTTTCCTCGGGTAGGTGGCAAATGATGGAGGTGTGATGAAGAAAGATGCAACTGGGAACATACATTTTGGGAGTGCAATGAGTTGGCAGACTAAGAATCCCTTAGAGTACAAATAACGAATATTAAAATGGGTATAAAGTACAGTTGTGTACACTTACCATAAATGTAGATGTTAGAGTGTATTCACTGTTGCAGTCATTACAGTTGGGTAATCTGCTGGCAGGTTGCCCTCAGTCGGCCTGAATAACAAAGTCTTGGGTCCTCCGTCGGTTGCTGTCTCCTCTTCCATGACATCAGGTCGTTAGGGGTATAAAAACATGACGTCATTCTAATCAGTTTTTCTTGCCCCAGATGTCAGGTGCCCCCCAAATGGGGAGCAAAAATATATGTACTTTAGAACACAAAAAATTTACCTTCAGCTAAAAGCAAATACACCACAAAGGCTTTTGAGAATAGTGAAGGAAAGAAGAGGTATAATAATAGAGGAGAAAGGGGGCTGGCGGGTGGGTAACCCGGAATGCAACAGTGAATACACTCGAACATCTACATTTATTGTAAGTGTACACAAAGTACAGTTTTGTACCTACCATACATGTAGATGGTATGCATCTGCAGTCATCACATATGGGTTGTCCTGCCTCAGGCAGCCCTTCGGTCGGCCGGATTCCAAAGTCTGGGTCCGGCGTCGGCTGATGTCGCACTTTCCCCGACGTCAGAGCGCCTGGGGTATAAAAGCATCAGCCGACACCATCTTCCTCAGTTTTTCTTGCCCCAGATGCCAGGTGCACTCTAAGGAAGGCTAAATTTGGAGAGAAGCATTTAGAAATCCAAACATGCACAATAATATAAAAACAAATACACCATAATAGATCACCCCAGCTAGCTATAAGAGGGGTAAGTACCCAAGAAATACCACAGAGGGGAAGGAGGGAGGGTAAACCTGACTGTAGATGCATACCTATCGGACATCTACATTTATGGTAGGTACAAAACTGTACTATGTCCTTCAAGGATGCATCTGCAGTCATCACATATGGGTAGAATACCATAGCCAATCTGGGGGTGGAGGAACTATGTAAAGGATGGTGTAGGTAAAATGCAATGCAGGACTACCGTAGCAAAGCCTGCTCTGGATCTGGAATATAAAGGTAAATTGTAATGCTTGGCAAATGTATGCACGGAGCTCCATGTAGCAGATTCTAAAATGTCCTTGGTAGCCACCCCTCTTAAGAAGGCTGTGGAGGTGGCTGTGGCTCTCGTGGAATGAGGTCTAATGTTAGCTGGCACAGTTTTTCCATGAAAGGAGTAACAAAACCGAATGCAATTCCCTATCCATTTTGAAATTGTCTGCTTGGAAATTGCTTTTCCTTGTGTACCAGCAGCATATGCTACCAACAGCTGGTCAGTTTTTCTGTAACCTTTAGTTCTGTCCAAGTAGTAGCGCAACTGTCTGTGTATGTCCAGGGTGTGCAGAAGTTTCTCCCCTTTGTTCTGTGGATTTGGAAAGAAGGTAGGCAAGTGAATTGCTTGATTTAATGAAACCCTGGATACCACCTTTGGCATAAATGTAGGACTGGTTCTCAATGAAACTCTGTCCTGATGAAAAATAAGAAATGGCTGTACTGCCATAAGGGCCTGTAACTCAGATACTCTTCTTGCTGAGGTTATGGCCAGAAGGAAAGCAGTCTTCCAAGACAGGAACTGTAGTTCTGCAGATGCTGCTGGTTCAAAGGGAGGCAGTGTTAGTTTTTCCAACACGAAGTTAAGGTCCCAAGTAGGTAGAGGTGGTTTCCTTGGAGGATTGATGTTTTTGATTCCTCTTAGAAACTGTCTTAGGAGAGGATGAGAGAAGACAGGTGGATCAGTATTGTACTCTGCTGAAATTGCTGAAGCATGAATTTTAATGGAAGAGTAAGACAGACCATTGTGGAACATTTCTGCCAAGTATTCCAGGATATGTGCCATGTTCATCACTGTCGCATCTAGGCCCTTTGTGGTGTTCCAAATGTGGAATCTTTTCCATTTTGCTGAATATGCCTTTCTTGTGGAAGGCCGGCGAGCTTCCATAATAATATCTTTCACTCTCTGGGATAGCTTGTCCTGAGGAGGAGTCAAGGTATTTTCCAGGCTGTGGTCATTAATGGGAGAGGTGGAAATGCATACACTGTCAGAGTTCTCCAGCTGAAAGAGAGGGCGTCCACTTTCCATGCTCGTGGGTGGTATGTCCTTGAGCAGAATTTCTTCAGTTGATGATTGTGGAGGGAGGCAAAAAGATCCAAGTCCGGCCTCCCCCATGATTGTGTTGTCTGTAGAAAGATGTCTGGGTGCAGCATCCATTCGTGTGCATCCATGATATTTCTGCTTAAGCTGTCCGCCAGTATATTGTCTTTCCCTGACACAAACTGGGATTGTAGCTGTATATTGAGTTTCAAGGCAAGTTCCCATAGATTCATTGCCAGCGTGCAAAGAGGATAGGAATGGGTGCCTCCTTGCTTGTTTATGTACCACATAACCGTGGTGTTGTCTGTCCTTATTAGCAGATGGCCATGATGCAGAAAGGGTTTGAAGGCTTCGACTGCATGTATCACTGCCACCATTTCCTTTTGGTTTATGTGCACGTGTAGCTCTTTTTGTGACCATAGACCTTGAATGCATCTGCCCTCCATGTGCGCTCCCCATCCGTGGTCTGAAGAGTCTGTTGTAATGGTTTGGCTGGCTATTGGTTTGCTGAAAGGCGGACCCCTGTTTGACTGGCTTGCTTGAGCCCACCACAGAAATTCCTTTTGAAGGCATGGAATGAGTGGTATCAAAGTTTCCAGGCTGCGACTGTGCTGAGTCCATAAACTCCTTAGGTACCATTGTGGTACCATTGTAGTTTCCTCATATGCAGTCTTGCTTACGGAATCAGAAGGATGCAAGAAGCCATGTAACCCAGGGCCTGCAGGATTTTCCTTGCAGTCAGCTGGGTTTGTCTTGTCAGATTTTTGAAGTAATCTGGTAGTTGATTTTGTTTTTCTTCTGTGAGGAAGGCCATTTGGGTGGTTGTATCTAGATCTGCACCCAGAAAGGTTATTCTTTGGGATGGAACAAGTCTTGATTTGTGAAAGTTGACTGTATATCCCAAGGCCTGAAGTAGGTGGATGGCATAATTCAAGTGTTGTACCAAAGTTTGTTGGCTGTCCGCTTGTATAAGGCAGTCGTCCAGATATGGGTATATTTTAATCCCCTGAAGTCTGCAGTGTGCAATTACTAATGCCAGGCATTTCGTGAATACTCTGGGTGCAGTAGATAAGCCAAAGGGCAATGCCGAGAATTGATAATGCTCTGACCCTGCAAGAAATCTGAGGTGTCTTCTGCAACTTTGTCTGATAGGGACATGCAGGTATGCCTCCTTGAGGTCTAGAGTTACCAGCCAAGACCCCTTGCCCAGCATGGGAAGGAGCTGCTGTAGAGTCAGCATTTTGAACTTTGGCACAATGAGATAAGTATTCAGTGCGGACAAGTCGAGAATAGGCCTCCATTGTTTTTCTTTTCTTGGAACAAGGAATAGTCTGGAATACAATCCGTGGCCTTGTTCTGAGAGAGGAACCTTTTCTATAGCTTTCATTTGCATTAAGCTGGAAATTTGTTTCAAAGACTCTGCCCTCTGATTCGGTGGCAGGTCTGGCATGCCCTTTCTTTTTTGGTAATGTGTGGAAATGAAACCTGTATCCTTTGTCTATTATTTGCAGTGTCCATTTGTCCCTTGTAATACTGTGCCAATTTTCTGAGAATAAAGAAAGCTTTCCGCCCAAAGGTGCTTCCAACTGAGCCCTGGTTGGCGGTGTCAAAGTAAAGTCATTGAGCCTGTCCTTGTGCAGCAGTTGAAGGTCTTGCATTACCTCTCTGGTTGGGAGGCTGCCATTGACGTCCTCTGTAGGAGGCTCTAGCTTGCCCTCTACCTCTGGCACGCCTGTTCTTGTCTCTCTGAAACCTCTCTGTGTCTGGAAAGGACCAATTCTTGGAAGGCCAATTCCTGCTGAATCTTGGTGGTTGTTCTTGGAGAAAATCTTTGACTGTTTGTACGGATTTTGCCTTTTCTTCAAATTTCTTTAGGACCTCCTGAGCCGTGGAGCCAAATAACTTTTGCTTTTCCAGAGGAGCATCCAGCAGCTTTGCTTTAACATGGTCTGGCAGAGATTGTTCCTTCAGCCAAGCATGCCTACGTATGACTGCGCCAGTCATAGCTGACCTACATGAAGCTTCCAATGCATCATAACCACATTGCAAGAAATGGTTGCTAACCTGTTATAAGTTATGTACCAGATCCTGAAGTGACTTGCGGTCTAGGGGGTCAGGTGAAAACAGTTTTTTATGCAATTCATCTAACAAATACTCTTGGTACTGTATCATATGAAATTGATAATTTAAATTTAATGCCCTCATAGAAAGAGTAGCAGAAGTATACACTTTTTTACCCCATCTCTCTAAAGCTCTGGACTCCCTTTCAGAGGGGAGAGGATTTTTAGCAGTGGCAGCTGAAACCCCTTTAGGGCCCTGGGAAATAGTTTCTGGATCAGCAGAGTGGGCCTTGTAAAGGTAAAGATGTGAGTCCGGGACCCTGTAGTACCTATCGGGTTTGGCAGGAGCCGGAGGGAGAGAATCAGGGGTAGTGCTAGAGTCAGAGTACACATTATCAATGACATTCAAAACAGGAGGAATAGCTAAAGGTCTATGCTGAGGCAAATGTAAAAAGTCCTTAATCTTTTCCTGGAATCAGAGAATTCCTGGCTCTGCCATTGGAAATGCTCTCTCATGGTGTGTAGTGTCTCCCCAAAGGAAAACTCTTCAGGAGGGGAGGCCGAGGGAATAGATTCCTCTGCATCAGAATCCTCGTAGGCCGAAAAAACCTCCTCCTGGTGGTCCGAGAGAGTAGAGCCATCAGAGGCCTCATCTGAGGAGGGGGGATCAGAGGGCTCAACCCTGGGCCTTTTGTCTGGAGGAGGGTGAGAGCCCCTGTCCGGATGAGGTTGAGAGCCCCTAATTAAAGAGATAAGATCCTCTGCTAAGCTTAGAATCTGTGAACCAGTAGAGGGTCCCTGAGGGATAACCTTGGGAGGCAAAGCTTTTGAGAGTTTAGCAGCTTTAGCCCTGGAGAATGCCTTAATGGACATGGATGCAGGAGGCCTGGCTGCACCACGTGCTGGTGTAGATTTGTCTAAAGGAATGGTGTCTGAAGGTTCCAGGACACCAGTTTCTGTTGGCAATTCAATAACAGACTCAGCCGGGGCCTCCGGGACCGAGGTAGTCGGTTGAGCGGTTTCGGTAATTGGAAGTACCAAGGACTCGATTTCAGCAGAGACAGAGACACTCACGGTAGGCCTGGCCGTGGTCTCAGCCGAAACTGCGACCCGCGTGTGTCAGTCCTTGTCCTTCCGTTTCTTAACTAAATGAGAAGTCGGAGTCTCCGACGGCATATTATACGAAAAACTAGCCACAAAAAATTCCTCTGCAAACTCCGCCCGACATCTAAGAGTGCATCGGTTGAAGGAAGCACAGGCTGAACAGGCCGAGACGTCGTGGTCTGGGCCTAGGCAGGGGAGGCAGTAATAGTGGAAATCCTTATGAGGTATTTGTTTCCCACAAGTTAAACAATTATTAACTTTATCTGACATCGGCTGAGGCAAGAAAGAGTCCCCAACGGGGTACTCAGCTTTTTGAAGTCTTCGGTAGCTGAATTACAGGAGCTGGCCGACCGGCACTTGCGAACTGCTTCTGCTTCGGGCACCACGCGGCAAGAAAGACTGAGGAAGATGGCGTCGGCTGATGCTTTTATACCCCAGGCGCTCTGACATCGGGGAAAGTGCGACATCAGCCGACGCCGGACCCAGACTTTGGAATCCGGCCGACCGAAGGGCTGCCTGAGGCAGGACAACCCATATGTGATGACTGCAGATGCATCCTTGAAGGGCATCTGTACTATGTTCTTTGTGTTTCACTGCTGCAGTCATTACATTTGGGTAGAATCCCAAAGCTATGGATAGGAGGATGGAATTAAATAGCATTAGGAGCAGTTATGAGGCCCTGCAGGACTGCAGTGGCAAAGCCTGCCCTGGATTTAGAAAAGAGAGGTAAAATGGTAATGCTCCGTGAACGTATGAACTGAGCTCCAAGTAGCAGCTTCTAGAACATCTCTGGTCGGAACCCCTCTGAGAAAGGCTGCAGAAGTATAAGCAGCCCTGGTGGAATGGGATCTGATCCCCTTGGGCACAGGTTTACCATGGTGCAAGTAGCAGAAACAAATACAATGGCTTATCCATTTTCAAATAGTCTGCTTTGATATAGCCTTCCCCTCTGTTCCTGCAGCAAATGCCACCAGTAGTTGCTCAGACTTTCTTAGAGATTTTGTCCTGTTTAAGTAGAATCTTGGTTGTCTGTGTATATCCAATGAATGCAGAATCTGCTTCCCCTTGTTCTGCGTATTTGGGAAAAAAGTTAGCTGGTGAATGGTCTGGTTAACAGCCACAGTGGATACCACCTCAGGCATAAAAGGAGGATTGGTCCTGAGGGCCACCCTGTCTGGGTAAAAGATAATGAAAGACTCCACTGCCATGAGAGCCTGTAGCTCTGAAACCCTTCTAGCTGAAGGGACTGCTAAAAGAAAGGTGGTCTTCCAAGGAATTAATTTTATATCCACAGTAGCAGCTGGTTCAAAAGGAGGAGTCGGTGCACTCCTGGGAGGCCTTAAATTTTTGGCCCCTCACAGGTACTGCTTTAGCAGGGGATGAGAAAAGAGAGGGGGCTCTGTGCTGTAATGAGCCGAGATGGCAGAGGCATGGATTTTTACTGAAGAAAAAGACAGACCCTTGTGAAGCATCTCAGTTAAGTATTGCAAAATCTGAGGAATATCAGGCTTTGCTGTGTCTATTCCTTGTGCTTGGTTACAAACACAGAATCTCTTCCATTTACCAGCATAAGATTTTCTAGTACTAGGCCTTCTAGCCTCCAAAATGACATCCATCACAGGTTTACTGAGAGATGTGATTGGTGAAATTAGTTGAATAGCCATGCTGCAAGAGTTTGGAGCAGAGTGTGCAGAATTTGATAGTTCTGCTGAGACAATAGATGAGGTGTTTGAGGCAAGTACCACGGAGGAAGGTGTGACAAATTACTTAGAAACTGGTACTAGTGTTGGCGAGGCCAGTCCGGGGCAATCAGAATCATTTTTGTTTTTTCTTGTCTGACTTTTAGTAAGACCTTGGAGAGTAGAGGCAGAGGGGGAAAGGCATAGACTGATAGGTTTTTCCAGCTGAAGGATAGAGCATCCAGTTTCCATGCTTTTTTGTGATGAGTTCTTGCGCAGAATCTGTCCAACTGATAGTTTTGGGGAGAGGCAAATAGATCTATGTCTGGGCTCCCCCATTTTAGTGTCAACATGCTGAAGATTTGTGGATCCAGTTTCCATTCGTGTGGGTCCATAAGATTTCTGCTTAGGTAGTCTGCCAGAGTATTTTGCTTTCCTGGCAGGAACTGACCTTGAAGATGTACTTGGTAAGTCAAGGCTGAGTTCCACAAGGCCATGGCTAGTCTGCAAAGGGGGTAAGGAGTGGGTACCCCCCCTGCTTGTTTATGTACCACATAACCGTGGTGCTGACCGTCTTTATCAGTAGTTGCCCTGGATGAAGGAAATCCTTGAAGGCAGTCAGAGCATTCTGTACAGCTAGCATTTCTTTCTGGTTGATATGTAGATGCATTTGATTTGGGCTCCATTTGCCCTGAATGCATCTTCCTGCCAGATGGGCCCACCCAAGCATAGTCTGATGCATCTGTAGTTAGGGTTTGGGTGGCAGGGGGCAGAATGAATGACAGTCCCTTGTTTTGGTGACATGCCTCTGCCCACCAAAGGAACTCCTGTTCCAGGCAGGGAATGAGAGGAATCATTGTTTCCAGGCTGTGACAATGTTGACTCCATAAGCTTTTTAGGTACCACTGAAGTTTCCTCATATGCAGTCTTGCATATGGAATTAGTAGAATGCAGGATGCCATGAACCCAAAAGCCTGCAGAATTTGTCTTGCAGATAGTTGGGGTTTTGTTGCCACTTGTTTGAAGTATGTTGTCAATTGAAATTGTTTGTCTGGCATGAGGTAGGCCATCTGGGCAGTTGCATTCAAGCTTGCATCCAGGAATGCCATTATTTGAAAGGGTACCAATTGTGATTTCTTTTCGTTTATGGTGTACCCTAGGCATGCTAGAAGCCTTTTTACAAATGCCAGATGCTGAAGAAGAGTGTCCTTGTCCTCTGCCTGAATGAGACAATCGTCCAGATATGGATAAATTTGGATGTTTCTTTGTCTGCAAAATGCAATTACTGGTGCCAGGCACTTTGTGAAGACCTTGGGCACAGTAGATAAGCCAAAGGGCAGTGCAGAGAACTGGTAACGCAAATAGCCCGCTTTGAAGCGGAGGTATCTTCTACAAGATTGCCTGATTGGGATATGCAGTTATGCCTCTTTTAAGTCTAGAGTTACCAACCAGGCATTCTTGCCTAGCATAGGCAGTAGCTGTTGTAAAGTCAGCATTTAGAATTTTGGAATGTCCAGGAAAGTATTTAGAATGAAGTCCAGAATTGGACGCCATGATTTGTCTTTTCTGGGTACCAGGAAAATTCTTGAATAAAACCCTTGTCCTTTTTCCTTTTCTGGTACTGGCTGAATAGCCCCCATATACATGAGGGACATGACTTGTTTCTGGGCCTCTGCCCACTCGTTTGGAATTGGCAACGTGTGGAAATGAAATCTGTACCCCTGGGATACTTTAAGACCCACTTGTCCTGGGTAATTAGATGCCAATTTTGAGCATTAAGTACTAGTTTTCCAGATGGCAGAGGAAAGTCGCTACCTCCTGATTTGGAGGTGGAGGCACCCCATTGCTTTGACCTGTAAGATCCTTGTGACTGAAACCTGGAGCCTTCGGAGAGTCTGGGTTTGACCTGAGCGGCTCTGTTGGACACTGGAAAGGACCAGTTCTTAGCAGGCCAGTATCTACTGAACCTGCGTGGCTGCACTTGCAAAAAATCTTTTACAGTTTGCATAGATTTAGCTTTGTCTACCATCTTTTTTAAAACCTCTTCTGCCTTATTACCAAACAGACTGTCCTGCTGTAAAGGAACATCCAACAATTTAGCTTTAACATGATCAGGCAGATTTTGCTCCTTGAGCCAAGCATGCCTTCTTATCCCAGATCCAGTTACAGCGGCCCTGCAAGAGGCCTCCAAGGAATCAAAACCACATTGCAAAGTATGCTTTCCAACCTGTTCTGCTGAATGCTATAAATCCTGTAACTCTATTTTCCACACAATCAGAAATCAACATAATTTTCCGTTTCAGTAAGCCCATAACATGCTGTTGATATTTAAGCATATGAAACTGGCAGTTTAAAGCCCTGACTGCCAAGGTTGCAGACATATAAACCTTCTTACCTCATCTATCCAGCTCCCTGGAGTCTCTATTTGAAGTGGTAGGATTTTTGGTTGTAGAAGTCTTAACACCCTTGCGACCCTGAGAAATAGTTTCAGGGTCAGCAGCAAGATTTTTGAAAAGAAATTTGTGGGAGTCAGGAACCCTGTATTATCTGTCTGGCTTACTAGGAGCCGGAGGCAGGGAACCAAGAGCCATGCTAGATTCTGAGAAAACATCAACAACAATGTCTAATACAGGAGGTATAGCCAAAGGCCTATGCTGAGGAAGAAGAAAATCCCTAAGCTTCTTTTTGGATTCTGAGAAGTCCTGACTCTCCCAATGAAAATGTTCCCTTAAAGTATGCAAAGTCTCTCCAAAAGAGGAGGAGAAGCAGAAGGGATGGATTACTCTGCATCAGAGTCCTCGTAAGGTGGGATAGAAAATTCCTGCTCAGAAGAGTAATCGGAATAAACGGAAACCTGATCTGAAGATTCATAATCAATCAGTGCCTTGCCTAGGCCTCTTAGCGGGGGGTTGGGAACCCCTGATCAAGGTAATTAAATCCTCAGCCATTTTGATAATTTGTTTTTTAGGAATAGGGGCCTGAGCACGTGGCTCATGCGTCAGTTTTTTAGACATAGAAGTAGGTTGTGGCCTTGTTTTTGATTATGGCGTCAGTTTAATATACAAATGATGAGGCCTGAAAACACCCTCAGAAGCCAGTGCCTGCTCAGCGGCTCCGGACCCATCCAAGGGAGACACATCCGCGGGTAAAATACTTGCAGAATTTCGCGGCATACCAGACTCCAAATGGGTCTCAGTAGAGGCCTGCGACTCAAAATTAGCGGGCATCAGGGGCTGCGAAAGCACATAGAGTACCGGTGAACTGGCGACTGGCTTAGAAGCTTTGTCGTTGGTTTTGGACCTCGATGGTCTGTCTCTTTTTCCTTGCATTTTTTGTGAATTCCGGAAGTCGGACTGCTAACAGACGACATTTCAGGATAGTTAAATCTTCAACCAAAGTATTTAGAATCAAAAATATACAGACGCTTAATAGTGCGTTGGTTAAATTTAGCACAAAACAGACAGCAAGGCACGTTGTGATCAGGGCCTAGGCAAGGAATATAGTACAAATGAAAATTCTTATGAGGTATCTGCTTCCCACAAGTAATACAATTATTAACTTTTACTGACATCGGTAAGGAGCAAGAAAAAGTTTCCCCAATGGGGTACATAGCTTTAGTTTGAAGACTTCGGTTCTGAAACTCGAAAACGAAAATTTCAGGAGTTGGCTGACCAGTACTTGCGAACTGCTTCTGCTTCGGGCACTGTGTGGCATGAAAGATGGATTAAAATGGCGTTGGCTGCATGTTTTATACCCCTGATGACCTGACGTCATGGAAGAGGAGACCGCTACCGACGCATGACCCAAGACTTTGTTATTCATGCAGACTGAGGGCAACCTGCCAGCAGATTACCCAAATGTAATGACTGCAACAGAGAAACACGAAGAACATCTAAGGAAATGTTTTTCAGCAGGGATACAGGATCTGAATTGCCTGGATATAGTAAGACCTTGTTAAGTTTAACTCTGGTGGCTGCCAAGCAATTACTAGAAAATGGAAATCAAAGTACAAACCAACTGTGCATGAAGTAGTGAATACTTTAAGAGAGAGAAAAACAAATTGGGATCTACAGAAAAAGGCAGGAGCAAATTGCATAACTAAATGGAAACTTTGGGAACAATATAGGCAAAATAATGTTTTGAAGGATGAGTGAGAGTTAAGGGAGGGAAGGAACCAAACACTATGTAATGTTGGAGAGATTACAGTTATGTAAAAGAAAACAAAAGATTATAATGTCTGTAACAAGGGACATGTTAATGTGTTTATATATGTGTGTGTGTATGTTTGCCTATTTCTTAAGTGATAATTAAAATTAAGAGAGAGAGAAGGATTATTATCTTGACTCAAGATAACCTCATAAACCACTTGAGGCATAAAGGTATGATTAGCTCTCACTGAAACCAAAGTCCCTGTGGAAAATAAGGTAGTGCCGACTCATCATAAGAGCATGCAGCTCTGATGCACTTCTGGTAGATGTCAAAGCTTTGAATAAAATAGTCTGTTACAAAAATCAAATCAGCCTGATAAGCTAGTTCAAATGGAAAAAGTAAGCTTTTACAAACATCCCAAGGAGGAGATATCCATTTTTCTGTGTGGATGGAGATGCAAAACCCCTTTCAAAAACTGCTCAACTTCAGGAAAGCTAGAAAGTGAGGGTTCTAAGGGCAGACTATTCAAAATGGCCAACAAATGAACCTGGAGAGAGTAAGAAAAGCCAGAAGACAACAACTCAAGTCAATAAAACCAATCTGTGGGGTCAGGCTTGTGGCAATTACCCTTGACCAGCTTCAAAGAGGAGAAAAAGAAGTTATGTACCTACCATAACGTTCCATGTTAGTTGTCTTCATCTTGTCTTCTTTCTTGCTGGTTGGGATCGGAGCTGATACTCGGCTCCAACTCGGCCATCTTCTATAGCTCGAGAGCTGTTTACTGGCTCGAGGCTACCCCTTATCCCATGAAGCCACCCAGATCTCGTTTGTAATAGCTAACCCCAGACATAGCCAGAGAATCAACCTGTCCAAACAAACAGGTTGAGCATACCTGTCATACTCTCTAAGTCAGTATAGGAAACAAACCAGAGAACACTCAGCCAGTGAAACCAAAACTCCTCTCAATCCAATAAGACAGAGGGACGGAGGGTGGGATGCAAGAAAGAAGGCGAGATGAAGACAACTAACATGGAATGTTACGGTAGGTACATAACTTCTTTATGTTAAGTTGTCTATCTCGCCTTTGTTTCTTGCTGGTTGGGACAGCGTCCCTAGCACCTACAATCCTGGGTGGCTCATTGGAACAGACTTTTCAGAACAGTGGAACCAAAGTTAGCTCTACTTCTGGAGACCATATCTAACTTGTAATGAGAAATAAAGGTATGAGGGTTTGTCCACGTAGCAGCTGCACAGATGGAGTCCATGGGCAACCTAGAGTGGAAGGCTACAGAGGTGGCCAAGGCCCTAGTAGAATGACCTTTCGGTTTGATAAGCAACTCTTTGTTTCTCAGTTGATAGATGAAGGTAATAATGTGAGACGACCACCTGGATAAGGTCACTTTGGAAACTGGGATACCTTGTTTGCCTCGAGCATAGATAAGGAAAAGTTGGTCCGACTTCCTTATATCCTTCGTTCTATGCAGGTAAAAATGCAATTGTCTATGAACATCCAATTGGTGTAATTTGTATTCTGCCTTGTTGGTGTGGCTAGGGAAAAACACAGGGAGGTCTATAGATTGGTTCAGATTATTTTCTGAGCAGACTTTCGGAAGGAAAGAGGGATTAGTCCTCAGAGCAACCCTGTCCTTATGAAAAAATAAGTACGGAGGACGAACACTTAGTGCCTGAAGTTCAGAGACGCGTCTGGCTGAAGTAATAGCTACCAGAGAGAGAGTTTTCCAAGATAGAAACTTAATAGAGCAGGATGCTGCCGGTTCAAAAGGGGGCATAATTAAGGAGGTTAGTACCAAATGAAGGTCCCAAGGAGGAAGTGGAACTCTCACCGGGGGTCTAAGGAGAGTAGTCCCTCTGAGAAAAGCTTTACACAGCTTATGAGACCATGTTTACATTAGACATTCCAACATGAAAGCTAGAGATGGCTGCCAACTGAACCCTGATTGTAGAAGAAGCAGACCCAGAATGAAATAGTTCTGCTAGGAACTCCAAGACTTCGTGTACTGGGGCTGAAAAGGGATCTATGTTCCTAGCCTCTGCCCAACAAGAAAAATGTTTCCATTTGCTAGCATAAGTCTTAGTGGCGGACTTGTGAGAGGAGACAATCTCACGAATGGCCAGGGAAATGCTGGGAAGCCTGGCTAGGGTTGGAAGTGGAGCAACCAAGCTGTGAGCTGGAGTTTTTGGAGGGACTGATGCAGCCCGCCTAATTGATGAATCAGCAGGTTTGGAATAGGATCCAGAGTCCAGGGGCTGTTCGAGAAGGTAACGGTGCAGGAACGGAAACCATATCTGTTGAGGCCAGTAGGGGGCAATGAGGATCATTTTGCAAACCAACAATAATGCTTCCTGTATGAGTTTCGGTATCGGGGAAATGGAGGAAAGGCATAAAGAAGTCCCCGAGGCCAATCGTGGACTAGAGCGTCTCTGGAAGAGTGACCGGGAAGCTGAAGAAGGGAGTAGTAGTTGCTGCATTTGCTGTTGAAAGGGGTGGCAAAAAGATCATAGCAAGGCTGTCCCCCACTTGCAGAAGATCAGATCCGCAACTACCTGATTCAGAGACCACTCGTGAGGCATGAGAATAGCTCTGCTGAGCCTGTCCGCTATGACGTTGGACCCCCCAGGGATGTGCGCCACAATCAGAAATCATTGGGAGGAGATCGCCCACTGCCAGAGTCTGAGTGCTTCTCGACATAGGGGGTAGGACCTGGTTCCGCCCTGTTTGTTGATGTACCACACCACTGACATGTTGTCCGTTTGAACTGCAATGGTCACAGAGGGGAGAGAGTCCTGAAGAGCTTGCAACGCTAGGAGCGCGGCTCTCATTTCTAAGACATTTATGTGCAGATGGTACTCGTGAGGCTGCCAAGTGGCTTGGACTGTCCTGCCCTGATAATGCCCCCCCCCCCCCTATCAGGGAGGCATGTGTGGTCACTGTGGCAACCGGAGGGGGCTGAATGAATGGTCTACCCGGAGACACTAGTGGGGAGACCATCCACCAGGAAAGGTGCCTTTTGCATGTTTCTGTAATCATGATCATGTGAGACATGGGCAGCTGTAGAAAAGACCACTGTGTGAACAGAAGCCACTGAAGAATTCTCATGTGAAAGCGGGCCAGAGGGATTAGAAGAATTGCCACTGCCAATGAACCCAGAGTTTGAAGGACCAACCTGACTTGGACCTTTTTGCACTGCATTAGAATTTGTACTTGTTGTCGAATTGTAATCACCCTGTCTGGCGGTAGCCTTGCGGACATACTTCGTGTGTCTAATTCTGCTCCTATATAGGTAATAGATTGACAGGGCAACAAGGCAGATTTTTCAAAGTTTATTGTAATGCCTAGCTGGGAGCAAATTGTGATTGTGTAGTCCCTTGGCTTGTAGAAGTTGATGCCTGGTAGTAGCACTAAGGAGCCAGTCGTCTAGATATGTAAACACCTGGAATCCTCGACGTCTCAGGTGAGCCCTGACCACGGTGAGCTGTGACCACTGTCATACATTTAGTGAACACCCTGGGGGCTGTGGCGAGACCAAAGGGCAGAGCTCTGAACTGGTAATGACTGGCTCCCAGCCGGAAGCGAAGGAATCTCCTGGAGCGCCTGTCCATCTTGATGTGATAGTAGGCATCCTGGAGATCTATGGAGCACATCCAATTGCCCTGACCCAGAAAGGGTAGAATGGACTGTAGCGTGACCATCCGAAACTTTGTTCTTTGAACAGACTTGTTTAGTCTGCTGAGATCTAGAATCGGTCTCCAGTCCCCTGTCTTTCTTTTTACCAAAAAGAACCTTGAGTAAGTTCCGGATCCGTGTTGGTCTGCCGGGACTTCCTGGATGACTCTTTCTAGCAGTTTTGAAACTTCTATGACTGCTTGGTCCCTCAGATCGGGTAGAATATCTGGATGGGATTTGCTTGACGGTAAGGGGGGTTGAAAGAAGGGAATTCTGTAACCTCTGGATATGACTGATTGCACCCATTTGTCTTGCATTAAATTCTGACAGGCTTTTGGGTACAGTGACAGTCTTCCCTCGACTACCTCCAGAGGCGGGAAACCCTTCAGGGATGCTGGAAGGGCTTCTCAGAGCAAGATTCTCTGCTGCCCTGGTTCTGTGGACCCCCTCTGCCATGAGGGCAGCATCTGTTGTTGTTTCCTCCCCTGCCCCTGGAGGAAAAATCACTACATGTGTCAGGCAAAGCTCCCTGGGATTTTCGAAACCACATTTTACCACTTTTCCGACCCTTGGGGTATGGTCTGGAAGGAGTGGAAAAACGGACTACCACGGCAGAGAGAGTCTTTCCATCTTGTTCACACCTAGTCAGAGTGTCTTTCACCTGTGGTTCAAAGAGAAAGGAACCATCAAAGGGGGTGTTAGTGAATGATGTTCTAAAGGGTTCCGCAAAATTACACAGCCGCATCCATGCATGTCTCCTAAGGGCCACGGCCTGTACCTGCGGCTCTACTTGCACCATCGGCTGCAAAAGAAATGAGCTTCATGGGGGAGTTGACTACAGAATTAAGGGTTGCCAGCTGAGAAGCCACTTTAGCTTGAACCTCTTCAGCTGATGGATCCTGAAGGGTATCTCCGATCTCTTTAAGGAGATCCCTCTGAAGCCGGGTAAAATGGCATAAGTAATTCAGTGACCTCATAGAAAAGGTCGCTGAAGCAAACATTCACTTCCCGTATCTGTCCATAGTCCTGGTTTCCTTGTTAGGAGGATGGACAGACGAAGAAGTTTCCACTAACTTTCTTAGTGGCTGCTGCTACCACCACGGTATCCAGAGAAACACCTTTGGTAAGGAACTGCTTATCAAGGGGTGCAGTGATAAACTTGCCGGGTCTCCTCAGGGTTGGTTCCACTGTATCTGGGGCTGACCCAGCCTTTCGAGCCACCAGTGACATGAGTGGATCCCAAGGCGGAGAAACCCAGGAGGTGGAAGGTCGGGAACCGAACGCATCCAGAAATACACTCATCCTCGGTAGGGGCTAGGGGAGTCCAGCTGCCCCTCTGCTTAAGCATTTCTAAGATGTCAGAGAAGGAAACATCTTCAGAGGGGGATCTCAGGGACCCTTCCGATTCATCTAAGTCTGTATCAGAAGTGACAGACTCAGGTGAGTCAATGTGCTTCCTCTTGCACTTCTTCCGAGGGGGCTCCTCTGAATGATTAGGGGAGGCCTCGGAAGAAGAGGAAACACGCAATGGGGTGCCCTGTAGCGCCGGTTCCCCACGCTTGGGGTCTGGAGGAGGAGTAGAGGTTGACACAGGCACTACAGGGGACGGAGCCGGTGGGGTCGAACGTGGAGCTGACTCAGTGGCCAGAACACTCCTCATGACATCGAAAGCGTCCCTGCCACGATGCAGAGAAGGCTCTGGTTCCGAGGAAATTGGAATCCTTCTCCGCACAGAGGGAGACGGCTCCAAGGCCGATGTAGGAGCCGAGCTCACCTGCGCCAAAGCTCCGAGAGGGAGAACGGGGTCGGATAAGGGTCCAATGCCACTCGCCCCCCCCTGGATCCGACAAGGTAGCCTTGGCGCCCAGATCCCTCGACGTACGGCACCATCGAGGGAATCGGAGCAGATGACGGAACCGAAGGAGAAATAGTTATCGGAGCCGACGGTTCCACGACTCTAACCCCAACTAACTCCGGCTCCGAGCTCAATGGAGTCGGAGTAGGAATATCGATAGAAATGGACGGAGCGGACACCTGTTGAGGAGGGCTGGACAACATCTTAGCAAGTGCCTGCGACTTCAGCAACCTACTCACCACTCTCTCCACGTCATGATCTGAGAGCCTAGAGGACAGAGAGTAGTGGGAAGATCTGTGACTGTGCTCACTCTGCAGCAGGGGAGACCGAGGAGCCGAATGTATGGATTCCAGAAAAGGGGACCTCAGCCTCTTGTGGCGCAGCGACGGCTCCAAAGACACTGATGGAGCCGACAGGGAGATAGTCTCCTCGGTTCCGACCTGAACCGAAGTAGCAGGTAAGGTTTAAACCAATGACGGCTCCGAGCGTGGAGCCGACAATTTGGTCAGTTTTGGGGATTTCACAGGCTGAGCCTTGGCCGGTGAATCCTGGGGCTTGAGAAGGCCCCTCAAAATAAGCTTATTCTTGTGCTCCTGCAGAACTCTAGGGCTAAATGCATGGCATACAGAACAAGAGTCCTGCAGGTGCACTGCGCCTAAGCAATAGACACAAGAAGTGTGCCCATCTGTCAGAGACATTTTCTGACACCATGAGTCACACTTCTTGAATCCAGACACCTTGGATTCTTTAGACATATCCGACAATATACCTGTAAGATACTACACTGATTTTTGGCCAAAAGGCCGAACAGCGATAAAAAATCACAACTAAAGGCAAAAACACACAGTATACTACAGCTAAAGATTGTTTTTTTGTTTTTTGTTTTTTTTTTAAACTAGGAAGCCTCAAACTTAAATGGCTACCTAACAATAAGAAAGAAGGAAAGGCTTAAACTAAACTCTAACCTACAAGAAGAGATTGGGGTGGGGGGAGGGGGAGAACTCTCTAAACGAGTTCTAAGGAAAAGGACTACCAATACACTAAACTAACACAAGTTACAGACTACAATTTAAACAATAAACTCCCAGAAAAAGCACTAATCTGACAAAAAACAGTTTAACAAGAAACTTAAACGAGCCTGAGCCAGTAAGAATGACACCGCGCAGCTGAAGCGGAAAACGAGATCTGGGTAGCTTGCACTAGGCATCATGGGATAAGGGGTAGCCTCGAGCCAGTAAACAGCTCTCAAGCTCTAGAAGATGGCCAAGTCGGAGCCAAGGATCGGCTCCGATCCCAACCAGCAAGAATCAAAGGTGAGATAGACAACTTAACATCTACTGTTGCCCAGTTCAAAAGGGAGTCATCACCACAATTTCTGAAGTTTCCTTCTGGATCTCTGCAAGCATCCTGGATGAGTGGAAAAAAAGGAAAAGCATAGAAGAATATTCCCATCCATGGGAATGAGAAAGCATGCATTTTCCAGGCTTGTTTACAAGGAATCTTGAAGCAAAATATTTAAGTTGTCTGTTCTGAGAAGAGGCATACAGATCCCCTCTAAGTGTTCCCTACAGTTAGATCAATTCTTGGAAGATCTCAGGGTGAAATTTCCATTTGTGAGGGTCTGTCCTGGTCCAGCTTAGCTTGCCTGCCACAAACTTTTGCTCTAGTGTAATATGAGAAGCATGAAGAGTCAAACAGAGCTGAGCTGCTACCTCCCAATCTATCATAGCAAATCCGTAGTGAGGGCAAAATTGGGAACCCTCCTATTTCTTTATGTACCATATCACTTATGGTGTTGCCTAGGGTACCAAGGAGATCCTGGAGATAGAGGAGGTCTCAGGCTTTTCAAAGCATTTATTACAGTCGTCTCTAACATCTGTGTGCTTCTGTCTATTCTGCATGTTCCACAGACCTTACACTTTCAACCTTTGAAAACCAATCACCATGCCAAGTCTGAAGTATTTGTTGTGACAGATTGAGGAGAAAGCAGAAGGAAGAATGGAAGATCTGGAGTCAGAGAGAACTGTACACCCACTACAGTACCTCCCACTTCTTAAAACCTCGCAACACAAGGGTTAGGGAAGAAAGGGTGTAGATGCAGAGTTCAGACTGACCTGAGGTACCACTGAATTTCTCTTATGTGAAGTCTGGCCAAGGAAGTAAGAATTATAGAAGCCATATATCCTGGAACTCTGTAGAAATTCACCTGCAGATGGTTGGCTTTGACTGGAAAACTCTGGAAGAACTGCTGAAACATCTCTACTTTATCTGAAGGAAGAAAGGCTAATAACCATAACAGAAGTCCCAGAAAAACTCTTCCGAAAAATAAGACATTTTGTAAGTTCACTTGAAAACTCAAAAGTAAAAGATTCTGAACCCTTGCAAAAGACTCTTGACATCTGTAAACTGCCTCAGCACATACAAGACAATCATGCAAATAGGGAAATGTGAATACCATGAAGTCTGCAATGAACATTTACAGCAGAGAGACGATAAGAAATACTCTTGGAGCAGTAGACAGTCAAATGGTAAAATACAGAACTAATTATGTAAGCCACTTACAGAAAACATTAAGTGTATGCAATGTTTGCCAGTGAGAATGTATATTAAGTCTAGCTTTACCAAGAAAAAAATAGTACAGGGACAAGAGGTAACGTTTTGAAGGGATAACATTTTCAACTTTGGGACCTTGACAAAAAATTTGAGAAAAGATAGGTCTAGCATAGGCAAGTACTTCACACTTTCTTTGGGATCAGAAGAATAACTGAATGAAACCCTTTACCCAACTGGCAGGCAGGCACTGGTTCTAGGACTCCCACAGGAAATATAGTTGTGTGCACTTGCCACTTGACACTGAATACCAGAGTCTTGGGATTTCTGCTTCGGATGCTGTCACTTTTTCTATGACATCATGTCGTCAGGGGTATAAAACATGCAGCTGATGCCATTACATCAGCTATCAGCTTTTCTTGCAGTACACTGTCCAAAGCAGAAGCAGTTCGCAAGTGCTGGTCGGCCGCCTCCTGTGATTTTCGTTTTTCGAGTTTCAGACCTGAAGTCTTCTAAAAGATAAGTACCCCTTTGGGGATCCTTTTTTCTTGCGCTAACCGATGTCAGAAAAAGTTAATTGTCTTGCCTGTGGAAAGCAAATACCTCAGAAATTTTCATTCTTAATGCATCACCTGTTTAGGCCCCGACGACGACATTCATCGCTGTCGGTTTTGTGCCTTGTTCAACACCCGAACTATTCGTCGGGCTATTTTTGTCGCTAAATTCTTTCGCTCTCATTCTCTGTATTCTGAAATGGCTGGCTTTGATGAGCCATCCGACTATGATCTTCCAAAACAAGTAAGGATAAAGACAGAGACCGCATAGGTAGAAAAAGTACAGTTTTGTACCTACCATAAATGTAGATGTTCGAAGATCCACATTGCTGCAGTCCTTACATATGGGTAGTCCGCTGTCCTCGGTCGGCCCGAATACCAAAGTATTAGGCTGACGTCGGTCAAGGCGCTTAAAACTGACATCAGGACGTCAGGGTACAAAAGCGCATGACCGACGTCATTTCCTCAGTCTTTTCTTGCCCCAGATGTCAGAAGGCCCTAACAAGAAAGGCCAAAGCCAAAAACCAGCAAAACCTAAACAACCACCCGTGCACTAACCATATTTACACTATGTACAACACAAACCACACCACCACCTTCAACAACAGAGGGGAAGGCGGGAGGGTAAATCGGACTGCAGCAATGTGGATCTTCGAACATCTACATTTATGGTAGGTACAAAACTGTACTATGTTCTTCATCTCACATTGCTGCAGTCCTTACATATGGGTAGAATCCCAAAGCAGAGGTAAGGGAGGATGGCAAAACTATAAGGAATTAGGAGCTGCCAACATGCCTTGCAAAATTGCAGTTGCAAATCCAGCCCTAGATTTAGAGTAAAGTGGAAGGTGGTAATGCTTAGAGAAAGTATGCACTGAACTCCAAGTAGCTGCTTCCAAAATATCTTTAGTAGCCACCCCTTAAAAGGCTGTAGAAGTGGCAGTAGCCCTAGTGGAATGAGGCCTAATCCCAGCTGGAATCTCCTTACCATGATGGGAATAACAGAAGGCAATACAAAACCCAATCCACTTAGAAATAGTTTGTTTTGACACAGGTTTGCCCTGAGAACCCAAAGCAAAAGAAACAAACAACTGCTGAGACTGCCTGAACCCTTTAGTTCTGTTCAAATAATATCGCAGCTGTCTGTGTATATCCAAAGTGTGCAAAATCCTTTCCCCTTTATTTTGGGGGTTTACATAAAAAGTAGGCAAATTAATAGTTTGGTTTAAAGCCACACTAGAAACCACTTTAGGCATAAAAGAAGGGTTAGTACGCAAAGACACCCTGTCCTTGTGGAAAATTAAGAAAGGCTCAACTGCCATAAGGGCCTGTAATTCAGAAACCCTTCTACAGAGGTAATGGCCAACAAAAAGCAGTCTTCCAAGATAAATATTTCAACTCTGCCGATGCTGCAGGCTCAAAAGGTTGTAGAGTGAGTTTCTCCAACACAAAATTGAGATCCCAAGCAGGAGTAGGAGCTCTACGTGGGGGTCTTATATTTTTTGCCCCTCTAAGGAATTGCTTAAACAAAGGCTGAGAAAATAATGGTGGGTCACAGTCATAGTGAGCAGAAATTGCTGCAGCATGAACCTTTATAGAGGAGAAGGACAAACCCTTGTCCAATAACTCAGTAAGGTATTGAAGCGCAACACTTAAATTAGGTTTAGAAACATCAAAATCCTTTGCAGTACTCCAAAACAAAAATCTCCTCCATTTATCTGCGTAAACTTTCCTTGTACTAGGCCTTCTGGCCTCCAAAATAACATTCAAAACTTGTTGTGGAAGCTGAGACCCTCCAGGGTTTAAAACAGAATATGCCAGGCTGTCAGATGTAGAGAATAAAGTTTGACAATGAGTAAATGACTGTTCTCCTGAGACAGCAGGTGAGGAATCGAAGGCAAAGGCCATGGAGGCTCCTGTACCAGACTTCTCAGTAATGGGTACCAGTGCTGTCGAGGCCAATCTGGAGCTATTAAAATCATGTTTGGCTTGTCCTGTCTGACCTTCAGCAGTACCTTTGGGAGGAGAGGCAGAGGTGGAAAGGCATACACGTGAAGATTGCTCCAATTGAATGAGAGAGCATCCACTTTCCATGCCGAGGGATGAAACCTTTTTGTGCAAAACTTTGGCAGCTGGTAATTCAGTGGAGAAGCGAACAGATCTATGTCTGGAGCTCCCCATAACACTGTCAATCTCTGAAATACATGAGGATCCAATTTCCACTCGTGGGGATCCATAATTTGTCTGCTCAACACATCTGCTAAGGAGTTCTGTGCTCCTGGCAGAAACCTTGCCTGAAGATTTAGCTGTAAACTGAGAGCAGTCTCCCACAAAATCATTGCTTGTCTGCATAGAGGATAAGAATGTTCCCCCTTGCTTGTTGATGTACCACATGACAGTTGTGTTGTCTGTTTGAATCAACACCTGCCCTGGAAGAAGTAAATCCTTGAAAGCTATCAATGCAAATTGGACTGCTAACATCTCCTTCAAGTTGATATGTAGATGTTGAAGTCTGGCAGGCCACGTGTCTTGTATCCATTTTCCATTTAGATGAGCTCCCCAAGCTTTGTCTGAGGCATCTATCGTTAAAATCTGACTCGCCTCTGGCCGGGTCACAGAGAGTCCCTTGTTTAGGTGACATTCCTGAGCCCACCACAAAAATTCCTTTTGAATGCAAGGTATTATTTGAATGACAGTGTCCAAATCTTGGCAGTGCTGTGTCCATACATTCTTGAGATACCATTGTAGCTTCCTCATATGCAATTTGGCATTGGGAAGTACCAGAATACAAGATGCCATGAACCCCAAGGCTTGAAGGACTGTCCTTGCAGTCAGCCTGGACTGATGAGACAACTGATGGAAGGAAAGAAAGATTCTTTTGTTTGTCCGGGGTCAAAAAGGCCATCTGGGATGCTGTATTCAGTCTCACACCCAGAAAGCACATGTCCTGAGAGGGTACTAGACTGGACTTTATTTCGTTCACAGAATACCCCAGGCATCTTAACACTGCCATCACATACTGTAAATGATGAAGAAGTTCGTCCTTTCCTTGGGCCAGTATCAGGCAATCGTCCAAATAAGGATAAATTTGTATTCCTCTTAGCCTGAAAAAAGCTACCACTGGAGCCAGAACCTTTGTGAACACACTGGGCGCAGTAGATAAGCCAAAGGGCAATACAGAAAACTGATAATGTGAAGTCCCAGCCCGAAAACGCAGATACTTCCTGCAACTGGGCCTGATAGGAACATGAAGGTAAGCCTCCTTGAGATCCAGGGTCACCATCCAGTGATCTTTGCCCAGCAGAGGTAAAAGCCGTTGTAACGTTAACATTTTGAACTTGGGAATGTCCAGATATGTGTTGAGGATGGATAAATCCAAAATTGGTCTCCACGTGTTTCCTTTCTTTGGTACTAGAAACAGGCGAGAATAAAATCCTAGGCCCACTTCTGGCAGAGGAACCGGTTGTATGGCCCCTATTTGAAGTAGTAGAGAAATTTGTTTGCGAGCCTCTAGTCTTTGCTGAGGAGGAACGTCCGGCATGCCTTTGAAAGGAGGCAAGGTATGGGAATAAAACTTGTAACCCTGGTGTATGATATCCAATACTCATTTGTCTTTGGTAACAAACATCCAATTTTCCTTGAAGAGTGCTAACCTTCCTCCCAAAGGTGCTGCCAGGCAAGAAGGATCTGGCAGCTGCAAAAGTAGGTCATTGGGCCTGTTTACGAAAGGACTGGCCCCTGCCCTCACCCGAAGATTGTGCAGGGGAACTCCCTGTTCTAGGCCTGAAAAAACTCGGAGCTCTGCCCCTACCACGTCTAGATCTACCCCTAGACTGAGAATCATAAGAAGGATACGTCCACCCCTTAGCAGGCCAATTCCTACTAAACTTCGGAGGCTGAACTTGCAAAAAATCTTTAACAGTCTGCATAGACTTAGCCTTGTCTTCCATTTTCTTCAAGACTGACTCCACAGGTGAACCAAACAACACATCAGACTGCAAAGGAGCATCCAAAATCCTTGTCTTAACATGGTCAGAAATTCTGATCCTTCAACCAGGCATGCCTGCGAAGAACTGAGCCAGTGGCAGCCACCCTAGACGAGGCCTGCACAGCATCAAAACCACACTGTAAAGAATGCTTACCCACCTGTTCAGAGACATGCACCAAATCTTGCAATTCTTTACACTCAATGCCTTCCGCCAGAGCATCCACCTTAGACTTCAACTGAGAAAGAAGAAAGTTTTGATATTTCAACATATGAAACTGGCAATTCAAAGCCCTCATAGCTAAGGTAGAAGATGTATAGACCTTTTTCCCCATCTATCCAAAGCTCTGGCTTCTTTATCTAAAGGAACCGGATTTTTTACAATAGAGGCCTTGACACCTTTAGGTCCTTGACTAATAGTTTCTGGGTCCGCCCTAGGACTCTTATAAAGATATTTGTGAGCCTCAGGCACCCTGTAATACCTATCCGGCTTAACAGGAGCAGGCGGCAGAGAATCAGGATTAAGTGAAGCCTCTGCAAACACATCTTCCACAACATCCAGAACAGGGGTATAGCCAAAGGCCTATGCTGGGGTAACAGCAAAACTCCCTAAGCCTTTTCCTAGAATCAGAGAAGTCCTGACCTTCCCACTTAAAATGTTCCCTCATAGAATGAAGAGTCTCTGAAAAGAAAAATCCTCTGGAGGAGAAGCAGAAGGAGTGGAATCATCTGCATCAGAATCAGAATAAGGAGAGTACTCCTGCAAGTCTTCAGCTGAAGACTCTGAAACATCTGAAGCTTGTTCAAAACTTCCCAACTCTGGCTCCACCCTAGGCCTCTTATCAGGAGGGGGCATAGAACCTCTAATCAGAGTAATCAAATCTTCTGCCATTTTAAGCATGTGCTTCTTAGGCACAGACCCTGCTGAACTAGGAGAGACCCCAACAGGAGCTAAAACTGGCCTGCCTCTGGGAGAAGCCTTGGAAACCGAAGGAAGGCCTAACCACCCTAGGAAGGGAGGGAGTACAGTAACTTGAGAAGCCCCTTCGCCTGACCTGCCTCCTGAGAGACTACTTCCTGCAAAATCAAAGTCTCCCCTGAGACTCCAGAGAAGTCTCCGTCGAACCACCGGTTCCACTGAAGCCTCTAAAGAACCGGCGTCCGGAACGGACGACTCATCTTGCCTGGGTTTAACTGCTTTGTCTTTGCGCTTCGTTGCAGAAGCGGGCGCCGGAGAATTCGACGGCATATTATAATTGCACCGCTTCCCAAAGACCAGCCTAGCACAATCTAACCTTCGCTTAATAGTGCGTTTATTGAACCTAGCACAAAAGCGACACCCAACAACGTCGTGCTCAGGCCCCAAACAAGGAATACACAAAGAATGATAATCCCTATGCGGTATCTGTTTCCCACAAGAAATACAGTTATTCACTTTTTCTGACATCCGGTAAAATACTGAGGCAAGAAAAAACCAAAATAATCCCCAACGGGGTACTTAGCCAACTTGGATTCGGTCTGAAACTCCGAATTCAAAAAATTTCAGAACGCCGAACGGCACTTGCAACGCTGCTTCTGCATCGGACCATGCGGCAAAAAAGACTGAGGAAATGACGTCGGTCATGCGCTTTTGTACCCTGACGTCCTGATGTCAGTTTTAAGCGCCTTGACCGACATCAGCCTAATACTTTGGTATTCGGGCCGACCGAGGACAGCGGACTACCCATATGTAAGGACTGCAGCAATGTGAGATGAAGAACATCTGTGGATAAGGCTTCCGTTAAAGCTAGTCACCAGTCCGCCGGTACTCAGTGAGGCGCTTTTGCAGTCCCCGATGCCCACTTCTACAGATTCGCAGGCCTCTACTGAGACCCATTCTGAATCCGGTGTGCCGCTAGATGCTTCTTTGACTATGGAACCTGCGGGTGTCTCTACCTTGGATGGGTCCGGAGCCGCTGTGCAGGCACTGGCTTCCGATTTTCATATTAAACAGACAAATTTGTTTCAAACCAAAAATACTGAATTGCTCAGGCCCAGAGTTAGCACTACGCCTAGGAAACAGACGACCAAAGTGCATTATCAGGCCCACATGCCTCAGAAACGAATACTTAGAATGGCTGAAGATCTTATAAGTTTTAGGGGAAGCCAGCCTTCCCCTCAAGAACTGATTTTCCTTCTGATTCTTCACATCATGAGTCTGTTGACTCTGATCCTTTTGATTACCAGGACATACCCTTATATACCTATGAGGATTTTGATGCAGAGGATTCCATTCCCTCTGCTTCCCCACCAGAAGATTTTTCTTTTGGTGAAACCCTGCATACCCTTAGAGAGCATTTCCGCTGGGAGTGCCAGGACTACCCACAATCCAAGAGAGAGACTCTGGGAATTTTTAAACTTTCCTCACCACAGGCTTCTAGCTATCCTTCCTTTACTGGAAATTGCAGATGATGTCTTCTTGGAATCCACCCTTACCCCTGATACTTTGCCTCCGGCTCCCAGCAAACCTGACTGGTATTAGAGTACCCGACTCCCACCAATTCTTCTTTGAGAATCCTACTACACACATCCAGAGACCATTTCCCAGGGACCTAAAGGCATTAAGTCTACAACAGCCAAAAACCCTACCCCTTTGGACAGGGACTCTAGGGCTTTAGATGGGGTAAGAAGGTATAATACCTCTGCTACTCTTGCCATCAGGGCTTTAAATTGACAGTTTCATATGTTAAAGTATCAGCAGCATATTATGAAGCTAATTAAACAGAAAATTATGTTGATTCCTGATAGTGCAGAACATAAAGATTTACAAGAGTTAATGCATTCTGCTAACCAAGTTGGAAAGCATACTTTGCAATGTGGTTTTGATGCCTTAGAAGCATCTTGCAGGGCTGCTGTCGCTGGTTCTGTTCTTAGAAGGCATGCTTGGCTTAGGGAACAAATCTTGCCAGACCATGTCAAAGCAAAATTACTAGATGTACCATTAAACCAAGAACGCCTATTTGGCAGTAAAGCAGAAGTCCTCAAAAAGATGGAGAAAAAAGCTAAATCTATGCAAACTGTTAGATTTCTTACAGGTACAGCCACCTAGAGTCAGCAAGTATTGGCCCTTCTAAAAACTGGTCCTTTCCAGTCCCTCCCAGACCTTTTCAGTCCAAGCCCATGGGCAGCAGACCACCAAGATTAGTCTCAGGGTATGCAGAGATCTAAGCAATGGAGTGTTCCCACCTCTAAAACAGGGAGTAGTAAGCCACCTTCCTTTGGCAAAATCTCGCAATGACTTATCCCTTAAATCTTCCAAGCCTTGCCCAGGTACTTGCACCCTTAGGAGGAAAACTCACCCTGCATGCAAAAAACTGGGAGTTCATCACCCAGGACAGATGGGTCTTGAATATTGTATCCCAGGGATAAAGATTCTACTTCCACTCACTGCCAATCCCAAGCAGATGGCCAGACCTCCCCCCAAACCAGTGAGCAGAGGCCCAAAACCAAGTACTTTCTCTTCTCAGTATCAAGGTTATGCAACCTTTCCCAGCAGAGCAAAGGGGACAAGGTTTTAACTCCAGACTGCTTCTGGTACCCAGAAAAGAAAACTCTTGGCACCCTATCCTGGATCTGTCTATTCTCAACGCCTTCCTGGTGGTTCCAAGATTCAAAATGCTTACTCTATAGCTGCTTCCTATGCTAGCCAAGGACTCCTGGGCTAGCCACCCTGGACTTAAAAGAAGCTTATCTGAACATCCCCATAAGGGAATCTTGCAGGAAATATCTGCGTTTCACGGCAGGCTCTATGCACCATCAGTTTTCTGCACTTCCCTTTGGTTTATCTACTGTGCCAGAGTATTCACAGAATGCCTAGCTCCAGCCATTACATATTGTAGGCAGAGAAAAATTCAAATTTACCCATACCTTGCCTGATTCAGGCTGACAAGTCAGGAATTGCTACTCCAGCATTTGACATTTGTAAAGAGACTTCTAACTTCACTGAAGTACACAATCAATGAAAAGAAATCCCATCTGGTACCCAGCCAACAGACTGTATTCCTGGGAGCAAGCTTGAACACAACTTCCCAGATGGCATTCCTCACTAAACTAGTGGTCACCAAAACCTAGCCATCTGCAAGAAATATACTGCAAGTCCTAGGGTTCATGGCCTCTTGCATTCTACTAATTCCATATGCAAGACAGCATATGAGAAAACTTCAATGGTACTTAAAGTCTCTGGTGTCAACATTCTCTGGATATGGAAACAATGACTCCTATCATTCCTTGCCTAAGGGCAGAGTTCCTTTGGTGGGCAGAGGCCTGCTACCACAATAAAAGACTCCCTTTCACTCAATCCCCTGCTACCCAAACCCTAACAGATGCATCATACTATACATGGGGGGCTCACATGGCAGGACAATGCATTCAAGGCAAATGGAGCCCAAAGCAAATGCACCTGCATATCAATCAAAAAGAATTGTTACCTGTACAGAATGCTCTGACAGCCTTCAAATGCCTTATTCTTCCAGGTCAACTATTGATAAAGACAGACAACACCAAAGTTATGTGGTACATCAAGAAGCCAGGGGGAACCCATTCCTACCCACTCTGTAGGTTAGCCATGGCTCTGTGGAACACAGCTTTGAGCAATCAAATGCACCTACAAGCTCAATTCCTGCCAGGCAAACTAAATTCACTGGCAGATGACTTAAGCAGAAATCTAATGGACCCACACGAGTGGAAATGGGAACCAAAATCATTCAAGCTTCTGATCCACAGGTGGGCGGCACTAGAGGTGGACCTCTTTGCTTTCCCTCAGAACTATCAAGTGAGCAAATAATTGCACCAGAACTCCCCACAGCCAGGCATGGAAAGTGGATGCCCTGTCCTTTAAATGGGAAAAACTCTCAATCTATGCCTTTCCCCCCTCTGCCCCTCCTCTTGAAGGTTATACTAAAGATCAAACAGGACAAGCCAAGAACAATCCTGACTGCACCAGACTGGCCACGCCAGCACTGGTACCCACTTTTGCGCAGTCTGACAGTACTGCCACCATGGCACCTGCCTCAGACCCCCTCCCTGCTGTCCCAGCAGGATGGTCAGATTTTGCATCCTCAGCTACAAACCCTGAACCTAGCAGCCTGGCTCATCCCCTGAACTCATCACCAGCAACCCACACTAAACGGGTGCTGAAAATTCTATGCAGAAAAGTGGAAAAGGTACTGTTCTTGGAGCCAGTCTAAAGGAATGGGCACAACTGTGCCCAGCTTACCTCATATACTAGATTATATAACAGAAATGCTCCACAAAGGCTTATCCTTCTCAATCAAGATTCATGCCTCTGCCATCGACGCTCATTCTAATACTGAGCCACCCCCTCTTCTCTCATCCTCTGGTCTAACAGTTCCTGAGAGGAGCCAAAAATTTAAGATCACCCCCCGCAGGAGAGCTCCCACTCCAGCCTGGGACCTCAACTTTGTATTGAAAAAACTCACGCTTCCAGCCTTTGAACCTTCTGCCTCAGCAGAGTTAAAATTCCTCTCCTGGAAAACAGCTTTACTTCTAGCCATCACTTCAGCAAGAAGAGTGTCTGAATTGCAGGACCTTACGGCCGTGGAACCCTTCATTATCTTCCATGCGGACAGGGTTTCCATCAGGACTAACCCACCATTTATGCCAAAGGTGGTGTCTAGTGTGGCTTTAAACCAATTCATTCGTTTGCCAACCTTTTTCCCTAATCCTCAGAAAAAAGAGGAAGGGATCCTGCACTCCCTAGATGGGCACAGGCAGCTTAGGTTCTATATGGACAGGACTAAACCTTACAGAAAATCTGACCAGCTGCTAGTCAGCTTTGCCTCAGGGACAAAGGGAAAGGCCATTTTAAAGCAAACCATTTTTTAAATGGATAGCACACTGCATCCATTTCTGCTATAAACACCATGGGAAACCTACCCCACAGGTGATCAGAACACATTCCACTAGGGCTACATCAACCTCTACAGCATTTCTCAGGGGAGTCCCTAACCAGGGACATCCTAGAAGCTGCAGCCTGGAGCTCTGTACACACCTTCATCAAGCATTACCACTTGCTTATCTTTTCTAAATCCAGAGCGGGATTTGCCACAGCAGTCTTACAGGGCCTGCTTGCCAGCCCTAATGCTTCTTGACTGCCTCTACCCATCCTTAGCTTTGGGAATCAACCCAAATGTGAAGACTGCAAAAGTGAAACATGAAGAAAGTACAGTTTTGTACCTACCATAAATGTAGATGTCCGAACTGAATAGCATCTGCAGTCATAACTGGGTTGCCCTGTCGTCAGGCAGCCCTTCGGTCGGCCGGATTCCAAAGTCCGGGTCCGGCTTCGGCTGATGTCGCACTTCACCCGACGTCATCTCTGCTGGTCTTCGGGTATAAAGGCATCAGCCGACGCCATTTTCCTCTGTTTCTTGCCCCAGGTGCCAGTTGCCCTCTTGGAAGGCTAAATTTTGGGTAAATGCCAATGTTTCCAAAAAGATAGAAGGCAAACAAAAAATAAGCATGTATGTACATATATACAAACAAATACACCATAAGAGACTCCCCCCCGCCAGCTAGCTATTAGGAGGGTAAATACCCTAGGAGTACCACAGAGGGGAAGGAGGGAGGGTAATCCTGACTGCAGATGCTATCCAGTTCGGACATCTACATTTATGGTAGGTACAAAACTGTACTATGTCCTTCATGGATGCATCTGCAGTCATAACAACTGGGTAGAATACCATAGCCAACTAGGGAGGAGGAAGAATAGATTATGGTGTGGTTAGGATCCCTTGCAGTACAGCAGTGGCAAACCCTGCTCGGGATCTGGAATACAGAGGTAAATTATAATGCTTGGCAAATGTATGCACGGAGGTCCAAGTAGCCGCCTCAATAATGTCCTTGGTTGCCACTCCTCGTAAGAAGGCTGTGGTAGTGGCTGTTGCCCTTGTAGAATGAGGCCTTATGTTCTGTGGAATTGGTTTTCCATGAAAGGAGTAACAGAATCGTATGCAATTTCCTATCCATTTGGAGACTGTCTGTTTGGAAATCGCTTTTCCTTCCCTTCCTGTTGCATAGGCTACAAACAGCTGGTCAGTTTTTCTGTTACTTTTTGTTCTGTCCAGGTAGTAGCGTAGCTGTCTATGTACATCCAAGGTATGCAGCATTCTTTCCCCTCTGTTTTGTGGGTTTGGGAAGAAGGTAGGTAGGTGGATTGCCTGGTTTAAAGACACTCTGAATACCACCTTAGGCATAAATGTAGGATTAGTCCTCATGGACACTCTATCTTGGTGGAAGATTAGGAAGGGTTGTACTGCCATTAGGGCCTGAAGTTCAGAAACCCTTCTTGCTGAGGTTATTGCCAGTAGGAAAGCAGTTTTCCACGAAAGATGCTGCAGGTCTGCTGTTGCTGCTGGTTCAAAAGGTGCGAGTGTCAATTTTTCCAGCACAAAATTCAAATCCCAAGCTGGCAATGGTGGTTTCCTAGGGGGTTTTACATTCTTGATCCCTCTGAGGAACTGCCTGAGTAAAGGATGTGAAAAGACAGGTGGATCAAAGCTGTATTCTGCTGAAATAGCTGATGCATGTATCTTGATGGAGGAATAGGACAGGCCTGTATGTAGAAGCTCTGCCAAATACTCCAGAATGTTAGCAATGTCTATATTCGACACATCTTTTCCTCTTTCAGCACTCCAAATGACAAACCTTTTCCATTTTCCTGCATAGTTCCTTCTTGTTGAAGGTCTGCGGGCTTCAAGGATAATGTCTTTAACCCTTTGGGAAAGCTCTGGATTAGTTGCTGCTATGTGATGTTCCATGCAGTCAGTTGCAACGTTTTAGGTTTGGATGCATGATGTTGTAGTTGTTATGAGCTAAGATCAAAGGCATCAGGCGTATTGACCACATTTTGTCCCGAGACATGCTCCTCAGCAATGGGTACCAGTGTTGTCTTGGCCAGTTTGGAGCTATCAGGGTTATCCTTGGACGTTCCTTCTTGATTTTTAGTAATACCTTGTGTATCAAGGGAAGAGGTGGGAATGCATATGCTGTCAGACCTTTCCAGCTGAAGGAGAGCGAGTCCACTTTCCATGCAAGTGGGTGGAATGTCCTTGTGCAGAATTTTTTGAGCTGGTGATTGAGAGGGGAAGCGAATAGATCTATCTGTGGCATTCCCCATTTCTTTGAGATGGCCTTGAAGATGTCCGGTGTAGCATCCATTCGTGAGCATCCGAGGTGGTTCTGCTTAACATGTCTGCTAGAGTATTCTCCTTTCCTGGTACGAATATTGCCTGTAACTGGATGTTGTAGCTGAGCCAGGTTCCAAAGGTCCAAAGTCATTCTGCATAGGGGGTATGAATGAGTGCCTCCCTGTCTGTTGATGTACCACATGACTGTGGTGTTGTCTGTCCTTATCAAATGTCCTGCTTTGAGGAATGGTCTGAATTTTGGATTGCCAGTTTTACTGCCAGCATTTCTTTTAGGTTGATGTGCAGATGGAGCTGGTCCTGTGTCCACAATCCTTGTACGCATTTGTCCAGCATGTGAGCCCCCCATCCTAGGTCTGAGGCGTCTGTTGTGATGGTTTGGCTTGCTTGATAGTTGTGAAACGGTAGGCCTGGATTTGACTGGCATGCTTGAGCCCACCATAGGAACTCCTGTTTTAGGCATGGGATTAGAGGAATTTCTGCTTCTAGGCTGTGCCTGTGTTGGGACCGTAAATTCTTTAGGTACCACTGTAGTTTTCTCATATGTAGTCTGGCATGTGGAACCAAGATTATGCAGGATGCCATGAAGCCCAAGGCCTGTAGAACTTTTCTTGCTGTTAGCTTGTTCTGTTTTGTTAGTGCCAAGAAGTAAAGAGGGAGTTCTTTTTGTTTTTCTGCAGTTAGGAATGCCATTTGTTTTACTGTGTCCAATTCCGCGCCCAAGAATGTCCTTGTTTGGGATGGTATCAGCCTTGACTTTTGTAAATTGACTGTGCATCCCAGTGCTTGTAGCAAGTAAATGACCCTTTGTAAATCTGTTGTCAGCTTGCTTTTGTTGTCCCCCTGTAGCAGGCAGTCGTCCAGGTATGGATAAATTTGGATTCCCTGTAGTCTGCAGTGGGCGATTACTGATGCCAGGCATTTTGTGAATACTCTGGGCGCAGTAGATAAGTCAAAGGGCAATGCTGAGAATTGATAGTGCTCTGATCCTGCAAGAAATCTGAGGTATCTTCTGCAAATTGGTCGTATGGGGACGTGCAGGTATGCCTTCTTGAGATCTAGAGTTACCAGCCAGCACTCCTTGCCCAGCATGGGAAGAAGTTGCTGGAGGGTCAGCATTTTGAATTTTGGGACAATGATGTATGTATTTAAGATGGACAGGTCGAGAATAGGTCTCCAACTTTTTTCCTTTCTTGGAACTAGGAATAGTCTGGAGTAGAATCCTTTGCCTTGTTCTGTTATTGGCACTCTTTCCACAGCTCTCATCTTTGTTAGTTGCATTATCTGCTGTAGAGCTTCTGTTTTTGATTTGGAGGCAGGTTTGGCATTCCTCTTTTGACTGGTAAAGTGTGGAAGTGGAACCGGTATCCTTGGTCTATGGTTTGCAGAATCCACTTGTCTTTTGTGATATAGTGCCAGTTCTTCGAAAATAAGGTTAATTTTCCGCCTAATGGTGCTGCTATTTGTTCCCTGGTAGGCGGAGTTAGAATCAAGTCACTGTGCTGTTGTAGTGGCAGTGGCTGTGTCTGTGCCTCTGTTATTACCTTGCCACTGTCGTCCTCTGTAGGCACTCCCTCTGGATTAATTTCTGCCTCTGGGACGTCTATTCCTGCCCCTTTGGGATCTTGTGGAGTCAGGAAAGGACCAATTTTTGGCAGGCCAGTTCCTGCTAAACCTTGGGGGTTGAACCTGCAAGAAATCTTTAACCGTTTGTACAGATTTTGCCTTTTCTTCCATTTTCTTCATTACCTGCTGGGCAGGTGTACCAAACAAACTGGCCTTATCCATAGGTGCATCTAATAACTTAGCTTTAACATGATCCGGTAAGACCTGTTCCTTCAGCCATGCATGTCTTCTTATCACTGTGCCAGTCATGGCTGATCTAAATGAAGCCTCCAGTGCATCATAGCCACATTTTAAGGAATGGTTACTAACCTGTTGTATGTTATTTACCATTTCTAATATATTTCTTATCTATAGAGTCATCAGAGGATAGCTTTTTAGTTAACTGATCAAGCATAAAACTCTTGGTATTGTATCATGTGAAACTGACAATTTAAAGCTCTAGCTGAGAGAGTAGCGGAGGTGTAAACCTTTTTGCCCCATCTGTCTAAAGACCTGGCTTCCCTTTGAGAAGGGATAGGGTTTTTTGCTGTGGTCGAGGCTACTGCCTTAGGCCCCTGGGATATAGTTTCGGGGTCTGCAAGTGGGGCCTTGTATAAGTGGTGATGAGTGTCTGGAACCCTGTAAAATCTGTCTGGTTTGGCAGGGGCTGGAGGTAAGGAATCTGGTGCAGTGCAGACATCATTAAATGCATCGTCCACAACAGAGAGGACAGGAGGTATAGCTAAAGGCCTGTGTTGTGGAAGGTGCAGAAAAGTCCTAAGTCTTTTTCTGGAATCTGAGAAATCCTGTTCCTGCCATTGGAATTGTTCTCGCATGGCATGTAAGGTTTCCCCAAAGGAGAATTCTTCTGGTGGAGAAGCAGCTGGAATGGATTCTTCAGCATCTGAGTCTTCATAATTGGAGAAATGAGCCTCTGGCTGGTCTGTAATATCTGAGTCCTCCGCGGAATCAGAGGACACAGGCTCGGGGGGGCTCTGCTCTACGTCTCTTTTCTGGGGGCTGAGAGGCCCTGTCTGGGTGAGATTGAGATCCCCTAATTAAGGATATTAAATCTTCTGCCAGAGTAAGCATTTGTGAACTAGAAGTGGGCCTAGTTGAGGGGGGTTTAACAGGCACTGATTTAGTAGATTTGGCTGCTTTAGCCCTGGTAAAGGCCTTAATAGACATGGCTGCAGGAGGCCTAGCAGCACCACGTGCTGGGGTAGAGACATCCAAAGGGATGGTGTCTGATAAGTCACTAGTAACCACTGTAGGTAAGATTTCTGAGGCCGATTCAAGTAAGGTAGCAGGAGCCTCAGTAGTAGTCATTGATTCAGCTGTGCTTTGATCAGTTTTCTCGGTTTCGCCGAAACCGAGACACTCATGTTTGCTTAACCATGGTTTCGCCGAAACCGCGGACCGCGAGTGTCGGTCTTTTCTTTGCGTTTTTAACAATCTGGGTAGTCGGAGGATCCGGCGGCATAATGTACGCAAAACTGAGTGAAAAACTGTTCAGCAAACTCCGACCGGCCTAAGCGTTCGTCGGTTGAATGAGGCACAGGCTGAACACGCTGCTACGTCGTGGTCTGGGCCTAAACAAGGCAAACAGTAAGAGTGGAAATCTTTATGAGGTATTTGTTTCCCACAAGTTAAACAGTTATTGACTTTTTCTGACATCGGCTGAGGCAAGAAAGAGTCCCCAACGGGGTACTTAGCTTTTAGAAGTCTTCGAAGTAGTATTCGGAAGTAGTAATCTCTGGATCTGACCGACCGGCACTTGCGAACAGCTTCTGCTTGAGCCACGGCAAGAAAGACTGAGGAAAATGGCGTCGGCTGATGCCTTTATACCCGAAGACCAGCAGAGATGACGTCGGGTGAAGTGCGACATCAGCCGAAGCCGGACCCGGACTTTGGAATCCGGCCGACCGAAGGGCTGCCTGACGACAGGACAACCCAGTTGTTATGACTGCAGATGCATCCATGAAGGACATCATAGTACAGTTGTGTACACTTAACATAAATGTAGATGTTAGAGTGTATTCACTGCTGCAGTCCTGGTTACCCTCCCCTCCAGCCCCCTGACTTTTCTATACTTCTACCTATTCCTTTTTGTTTGGCCATATCTTATAACATTGGTATTTACTTTCTACTGGGGGTGTTCCACACCATGTAATTGCTTACTATTGTGGGGACTCCTGACATCTGGGGCACGAAAAACTGATGTAATGGCATCAGCTGCATATTTTATAACCCTGATGACATGACGCCATGGAAGTGACAGCATCCAATGCAGAAATCTCAAGACTCCGGTATACAGGCTGACTGAGGGTTACCTGCAGGCAGATAAAGTACAGTTGTGTACCTACCATAAATGTAGATGTTAGAGTGTATTCACTGTTGCAGTCATTACACTTGGGTTATCCTGCTGGCAGGCTACCGGCCTGAATTCCAAAGTCTTGGTCCGGCGTCAGTTGCTGTCGCCTCTTCCCTGACGTCAGTGCGCAAGGGGTATTAAAAATGCAGCAGACACCATTTTCTTCAGTTTTTCTTTCCCCAGATGTCAGGTGACTTAGGAGTACCTTGGGGAGTAGAGGGAGTGGTGGATAGACAAACTGTTAAGCTTTTCCAGCTGAATGATAGAGCATCCACCTTCCATGCTTGTGAGTGATGAGCCCTTGTGCAGAATCTCTGTAGTTGGCAGTTGTGAGGGGAGGCAAATAGATCTATGTCTGGGCATCCCCATTTCTTTGTTATCATGCTGAAGACTTGTGGATCTAGATTCCACTCGTGGGGGTCCATGAGGTTTCTGCTTAGTTCGTCTGCCAGAGTATTTTTCTTTCCTGGCATGAATTGTGCCTGCAGATGTACTTGATAGGCCAGTGCTGTGTTCCACAAAGTCATGGCTTGCCTGCAGAGGGGGTAGGAATGTGTGCCCACTTGCTTGTTTATGTATCACATGACTGTAGTACTGTCCGTCTTTAGTAATAGTTGTCCTGGTTGTAATAGATCCTTGAAGGCTGTCAGGGCATTCTGTACAGCTAGCAACTCTTTTTGATTGATATGAAGATGCATTTGGTCTGTGGGCCACGTGTCCTGTATACATTTTCACGCCATGTGTGCTCCCCAGGCATAATCCGATGCATCTGTTGTTAGTGTCTGCCTGGCTGTGAGTAAAGTGAAAGGCTGTCCCTTGTGGTGGTGACAGGCCAGTGCCCACCATCGAAACTCTTGTTGCAGGCAGGGAATGAGAGTAATTATTGTTTCCAAGCTGTGGCAATGTTGAGTTCAAACACTTTTTAGATATCATTGTAGCTTCCTCATATGCAGTCTTGCAAATGGAATTAGCAAGATGCCATGAAGCCCAAAGCCTGCAGAATTTTTCTTGCAGGTAGCTGAGTCTTTGTTGCCATCATTTGAAAGTAATGAGTCAGTTGCCTTTGTTTGTCTGCCGTGAGATAAGCCATCTGGGGCAGTAGTATTTAAGCTTGCACCCAGGAATATTATCTCTTGAGAGGGCACTAGTTTTGATTTCTTTTCGTTTACTGTGTACCCTAGGCAAGTTAGTAATCTTTTTACAAACGCCAGATGCTTTAGTAGAATGTCCTTGCTGTCTCTGCTTGAATAAGGCAATCATCCAAGTAGGGATATATTTGAATTCCTTTTTGTCTGCAAAATGCAATTACTGGTGCCAGGCATTTTGTGAAGACCCTGGGCGTAGTAGATAAGCCAAAGGGCAGTGCAGAGAATTGGTAATGCATTGAGCCAGCTATGAGTCCAAGGTATCCTCTGCAAGATTGTCTGATTGGGGCATGCAGGTATGCCTCTGAGGTCCAAAGTAACTAGCCAAGCCTTTTTGCCCAGCATGGGTAGAAGTTGCTGCAGTGTCAACATTTTGAATTTTGGAATGTCCAGGAAAATATTTAGAGTAGACAGGTCCAGTTTTGGTCTCCAAGCTATGTCCTTTCTGGGTACCAAGAAAAGTCTTGAGTAAAATCCTTGTCCCTGCTCTTGCTGTGGTACTTTTTGAATAGCCCTCATGTCCACGAGAACAGAAATTTGTTTTTGTGCCTCTGCCCACTGATTGTGTGGCAGGTCTGGTATACCTTTTGGCCTTGGTAGGGTGTGAAAGTGGAACGTGTAACCCTGGGAAACATTCAGTACCCATTTGTCCTGGGTGATCATGTGCCAATTTTGTGAGAAAAGTGCTAGTTTTCCCCCTAAGGGTGTCACCAAAAGGTAAGTGCTTGGCATTGGTAGAGGGAAGTCATTGGGAGTGTTTCCTATAAGGCTGTGATTTGTCTTCTCCACCTTTGGGGGCTGAAGCACCCCATTGCTTAGGTCTGTATGTGCCTTGGGGCTGATATCTGCCTCTTGGGCATCTGTATCTGCCTCTTTTGTGGCCTGTCTGACACTGGAAAGGACCAATTTTTAGACGGCCAGTTCCTGCTAAATCTGGGTGGCTGAACCTGTAAGAAATCCTTCACTGTCTGCATTGATTTTGCTTTATCCTCCATTTTCTTTAACACCTCTTCTGCCTTAACACCAAACAAAGTACCATGCTGTAATGGAGCATCCAACAATTTTGCTTTAACATGTTCAGGTAAACTTTGTTCTTTTAACCAAGCATGCCTTCGAATGGCAGAAAGTACAGTTTTGTACCTACCATAAATGTAGATGTCCGATAGGCATGCATCTGCAGTCCTTACAAATGGGTTGTCCTGTCATCAGGCAGCCCTTCGGTCGGCCGGATTCCAAAGTCTGGGTCTGGCCTCGGCTGGTGTCGCACTTCACCCGACGTTATAGCGGCAGTTCTTCGGGTATAAAGGCCTCAGCCGACGCCATTTTCCTCAGTGTTTCTTGCCCCAGATGCCAGGTGCCCTCTAGGAAGGCTAAATTTGGATAAATGCAAATGGTTCCAAATAGTAGAGAGCAAACAAAAAATAAGCATGTATGTACATATATACAAACAAATACACCATAATAGATTCCCCCAGCTAGCTACAAGATGGGCAAATACCCTAGGAGTACCACAGAGGGGAAGGAGGGTGGGTAATCCTGACTGCAGATGCATGCCTATCAGACATCTACATTTATGGTAGGTACAAAACTGTACTATGTCCTTCAAGGATGCATCTGCAGTCCTTACAAATGGATAGAATACCATAGCCAAACTGGGGGAGGAGGAGAAATAAGATTATGGTGTAGATAAGATCCCTTGCAAAACAGCAGTGGCAAAACCTGCTCGGGATCTGGAGTATAAAGGCAAATTATAATGCTTGGCAAATGTATGCACGGAGCTCCAAGTAGCAGCCTCTAAAATGTCTTTGGTAGCCACTCCTCGTAGGAAAGCTGTGGTAGTGGCTGTTGCCCTTGTAGAGTGAGGCCTGATGTTTTCTGGAGTTTTCTTCCCATGGTAGGAGTAACAAAATCTAATGCAATTTCCTATCCACTTAGAGATTGTCTGTTTTGAAAATACTTTTCCTTCCATTCCTGTTGCATATGCTACCAGTAGTTGGTCAGTTTTTCTATTGGCCTTGGTCCTGTCCAGGTAGTAGCGTAGTTGTCTATGTACATCCAAGGTATGCAACAATCTTTCCCCCCTGTTCTGTGGGTTGGGGAAGAATGTAGGTAGATGGATAGCTTGATTTAAAGATACCCTGGAGACCACCTTTAGCATAAAAGTAGGATTTGTTCTCATGGACACTATCTTGATGGAAGATCAGGAAGGGCTGTACTGCCATTAATGCCTGTAGCTCAGATACCCTTCTTGCTGAAGTGATTGCAAGCAGGAAAGCAGTTTTCCATGATAAGTATTGTAAGTCTGCTGTTGCTGCTGGTTCAAAAGGAGGGAGTGTCAACTTTTCTAGCACGAAGTTCAAGGCCCACGCTGGCAATGGTGTCTTCCTAGGTGGTTTTACATTTTTAATTCCTCTCAGAAACTGCCTGAGCAGAGGATGTGAGAAGACTGGAGGATCCAAGTTGTATTCTGCTGAAATAGCTGATGCATGAATCTTAATGGAAGAATAGGACAGGCCGTTGTGGAAGAGCTCTGCCAAGTATTCCAGGATGTTGGCTATGTTTACCAGTGACACATTTTCTCCCTTTGTAGTACTCCAAATGTGATATCTTTTCCATTTTAATGAATAATTTTTTCTTGTTGAGGGTCTGCGAGCCTCCAAGATAATGTCTTTAACCCTTTGGAATAAATTTGGGTTATTTGGTCTTATGCAATGTTCCAGGCAGTCAGCTGCAGTGTTTTCAGGTTTGGATGCAGGGTGTTGTAGTTGTTCTGTGTTAACAGTAAGGGAACTAGAGGTAGAGTCCATATTCGTTCCAGAGACATGCTCCTCAGTAATGGGTACCAATGTTGCCTTGGCCAGTCTGGAGCTATCAGGATGATCCTTGGACGGTCCCTCTTTGATTTTCAACAGCACCTTGTGCATCAAAGGAAGTGGTGGGAATGCATATGCTGTCAGGTTTTTCCAACTGAAAGATAGGGAGTCCACTTTCCAAGCAAGTGGGTGGTACGTCCTTGTGCAGAATTTCTTCAGTTGGTTATTGCGTGGGGATGCAAGTAAGTCTATTTCTGGTAACCCCCACTTTTTTGTAATGGTTTTGAAGATGTCCGGATGCAGCAGCCATTCGTGGGCATCCGTGGTAGTTCTGCTTAGTATGTCTGCTAGAATGTTTTCTTTTCCTGGCACAAAAATTGCTTGTAACTGGATGTTGAAGCTCAGAGCCACATTCCAGAGGTCCATTGCCATCCGGCATAGCGGGTACGAATGTGCGCCTCCTTGTTTGTTGATGTACCACATAACTGTGGTGTTTGTCTGTCCTTATCAACAGTGGACCTTGCTGAAGAAATGGTCTGAATGTCTGAATTGCCAGTTTTACTGCCAGCATTTCCTTTTGATTTATGTGTAGGTGCAGCTGGTCTTGAGTCCATAAGCCTTGTATGCACTTGTCCAGCATGTGTGCCCCCCAACCGAGGTCTGAGGCATCCGTTGTGATTGTCTGGCTTGGTTGAGTGCTGTGGAAGGGCAGTCCTTTGTTTGATTGACAGGCCTGAGCCCACCATTGGAATTCTTGTTTCAGGCATGGGATTACTGGAATTTGGGTTTCTAGGCTGTGCTTGTGCTGAGACCATAAATTCCATAGGTACCACTGTAATTTTCTCATATGCAGTCTGGCATGTGGAACCAATATTATGCAGGATGCCATGTAACCCAAGGCTTGCAGAACTTTTCTTGCTGTTAGCTGGTTCTGCTTTGTTAATGCCAAGAAGTAGAGAGGGAGTTGCTCCTGTTTTTCTACTGTTAGGAATGCCATTTGTCTTGATGTGTCCAATTCTGCACCCAAAAAGGTTATCCTTTGGGATGGTATCAGCCTTGACTTTTTTATATTGACTGTGTATCCCAGGGCTTGCAGTAGATAAATGACCCTTTTCAAGTCTTCTGTTATCTTGTTTTTGTTGTCCGCTTGTAACAGGCAGTCGTCCAGGTAAGGGTAGATTTGGATTCCCTGAAGCCTGCAATGAGCAATAACACTCTGGGCGCAGTAGATAAGCCAAAGGGCAATGCTGAGAATTGATCATGCTCTGATCCTGCAAGAAATCTGAGGTATCTTCTGCAATTTGGTCGTATGGGGACGTGCAGGTATGCCTCCTTGAGATCTAGAGTTACCAGCCAAGACTCCTTGCCCAGCATGGGAAGAAGCTGCTGTAGGGTCAGCATTTTGAATTTTGGGACAATGAGGAATGTGTTTAAAGCGGACAGGTCGAGAATAGGTCTCCATTGGTTTTCTTTTCTTGGTACCAGGAAGAGTCTGGAGTAAAATCCCTGTCCTTGCTCCATAGAAGGTACCTTTCCTACAGCTCTCATGCTTAGTAAGTGAGTTATTTGTTTTAGAGCTTCTGCCTTTTGATTTAGAGGTAGGTTTGGCATTCCTCTCTTCCTTGGTAGAGTATGGAAGTGAAACCTGTAACCTTGGTCTATTGTCTGCAAAATCCACTTGTCTCCTGTGATGTAATGCCAGTTTACTGAAAATAAGGCTAGCTTCCCGCCTAAGGGTGCTTCTAGTTGTTCCCTGGTAGGCGGTGCCAGAGCCAAGTCACTGTGATTGTCCTGTAGTAGTGGTGGTGGCTGTATCTGTGGCTGTACCTCGCTGGTTGTTAGCCTGCCACTGACGTCCCCTGTAGGCACCTCTGGATTGACCTCTGCCTCTTGAGCCTATTCCTGCCTCTCTGAGCTCTGGAGGTGTCTGGAAAGGACCAATTTTTGGAGGGCCAATTCCTGCTAAATCTTGGAGGTTGGACCTGTAAGAAATCTTTCACTGTCTGGACAGATTTTGCCTTCTCTTCCACCTTCTTCAGCACCTGTTGTGCAGGAGAGCCAAACAAATTGATCTTGTCCATGGGAGCATCTAGTAGCTTTGATTTGACATGGTCTGGTAAGGCCTGCTCTTTTAACCATGCATGTCTTCTGATCACTGTGCCAGACATGGCTGATCTAAAGGAAGCTTCCAGTGCATCATAGCCGCATTTTAAGGAATGATTACTGACCTGCTGAATGTTATGTACCATTTCCTGAACAGATTTTGTGTCTAATGGTTCATCTGAGGACAGCTTTTTAGTTAACTGGTCTAACAAATTCTTGATACTGGATCATGTGGAATTGACAGTTCAAGGCCCTAGCTGAAAGAGTAGCAGAAGTGTAAACTTTTTTACCCCATCTCTCTAAGGATCTGGATTCCCTTTCAGAGGGGAGGGGTTTTTTGGCAGAGGTAGCTGCTACAGCCTTAGGTCCCTGGGCGATAGTTTCGGGATCTGCAAAAGGAGCCTTATACAAATGATAATGTGTGTCCGGGACCCTGTAGTACCTATCGGGCTTAGCAGGGGCCGGAGGAAGTGAATCAGGAGCAGTACAAGCATCATTAAAAGCATCATCCACAACCGTAAGTACTGGAGGAATGACTAAAGGCCTATGCTGTGTCAAATGCAGGAAGGTTCTAAGCCTTTTCCTAGTGTCTGAAAAATCCTGGCCCTGCCATTGAAATTGTTCCCTCATAGCATGCAAGGTTTCCCCAAAAGAAAATTCCTCAGGCGGAGAGGCAGAAGGAATGGACTCTTCTGCATCAGAGTCCTCATAAGGAGAAAAGGGGGCCTCTGGAGGGTTTGAATTATCTGATTCATCAGAGGAGCCATCTGAAGAAACTGGCTCTGGGGGCTCTACTCTAGTCCTCTTCTCTGGAGGTGGGTGAGAGGCCCTGTCTGGATGTGGTTGGGATCCCCGGATCAAAGAAATGAGATCCTCAGCTAGACTAAGCATTTGTGAACTAGAACTGGGCCTGTGAGAGGGGGTCTTAGCAGGTACAGTTTTGGTAGTTTTAGCTGCTTTAGCCCTGGCAAAGGCCTTAATCGACATGGATGCAGGAGGCCTAGCAGCTCCACGTGCAGGGGTAGAAATATCCAAAGGGATAGTATCGGATAAATCCTGTGAACCTGCAAGAGCAGGTGGAATTTCAGTAGCAGATTCTGCCAAACTGGATGAGGCCTCGGTAAGTGGCAAGCTTTCGGCTGAAGGAAGAACCGTGGAGTCTGTTTCAGCCGAAACAGAGACACTCGCGGTTGGCTTAACCATGGTTTCGGCCGAAACCGTGGACCGCGAGTGTCGGTCCTTTTCCTTGCGTTTTTTAGAAATTTGCCTAGTCGGAGGATCCGACGGCATAATGTAAGCAAAATCGGAGCCGAAAAACTCTTCAGCAAATTTCGAGCGACGTCTAAGCGTTCGTCGGTTGAAAGAAGCACAGGCTAGACAAGCTGCTACGTCGTGGTCTGGGCCTAAGCAAGGTAAGCAGTAAGAGTGGAAATCCTTATGAGGTATTTGTTTCCCACAAGTTAAACAGTTATTCACTTTTTCTGACATCGGCTGAGGCAAGAAAGAGTCCCCAACGGGGTACTTAGCTTTAGAAGTCTTCGTAGTAGAAGAAGTATTCGGTAGTAGTAATCTCTGGTTCTGACCGACCGGCACTTGCGAACAGCTTCTGCTTCGGGCGCCACGCGGCAAGAAAGACTGAGGAAAATGGCGTCAGCTGATGCCTTTATACCCGAAGAACTGCCGCTATGACGTCGGGTGAAGTGCGACACCAGCCGAGGCCAGACCCAGACTTTGGAATCCGGCCGACCGAAGGGCTGCCTGACGACAGGACAACCCATTTGTAAGAACTGCAGATGCATCCTTGAAGGATATCCTGTAATTGTGGCTCTGCAAGAAGCCTCTAATAAATCAAAACCACATTGCAAAGTATGCTTTCCCACTTGTTCAGCTGCATGCAATAAATCCTGTATTTCCTTATTTTCAGGACATTGAGCTTGTAAGCATTTTCTGTTTGAGCAAAGACATTAGGTATTGTTGATATTTAAGCATGTGAAACTGGCAGTTTAAAGCCTTTACAGCTAAAGTAGCAGAGGTGTAAACCCACCCCCCCATCTGTCCAGTGCTATAGAATCCCTATCAGAGGGAACAGGATTTTTTGCAGAGGAAGACTTGACCCCTTTGGGACCCTGAGAAACTGTTTCTGGGTCAGCAGCAGGGTTTTTATAAAGAAATTATGGTGAATCTGGGACCCTGTAGTACCTATCTGACTTAACTGGTGCAGGGGGTAAAGAATCAGGAGACAAACTGGATTCAGAAAAATCATCAACAATATCTAGTGCAAGGGGCCTGTGCTGAGGCAGTAAAAGAAAATCTCTGAGCCTTTTCTTTGATTCTGAATAATCCTGGCTCCCCCAATAGAAATGCTCCCTCATGGTGTGCAGGGTTTCCCCAAAGGAGTAATCCTCAGGAGGAGAGGCTGAAGGGATAATTCTTCAGCGTCAGAGTCCTCATAGGGAGGAAGAGAATATCCCTGTTCTGAAGAGGAAATAGAAACCTGGTCAGAGGAATCAGTAAGTATCTTGCCTAGGCCTTTTATCAGGAGGGGGATGGGAACCCCTGATAAGAGTAATTAGGCCCTCGGCCATTTTAAGCATCTGTTTCTTTGGCTTGGATGACTGTCGAGGTGAATGCTGTACTGGTTTCTTTGTCTTTAAAGGTGTTTTAGACTTTGCCTTGGCTGCTGAAGTGGTCTTGATAGTAAGCTGTGTAGGTCTGAAAACACCCTCAGAAGCCGATGCCTGCTCAGCGGCTCCAGACCCACCTGAGGGAATAGATTCCGTAGGCCCAATACCTTGAGTTTCCAGAGGCCTAGTTGTCTCCACGTGGGAGTCGGAGGCGGCCTGTGGCTCTGAGGTAGCGGTTGTCAGGGTCTGCGAAAGCGCCTCACTGACAACCGGCGACTGGCCTAGAAGAGGCTTAGTCATCGGTTTTGGACCTCGGATGCCTGTCCTTTTCTTTGTCCTTCCACTTTTTATGAACTCCGGTCGTCGGTTGTTCCAACGGCATTATATAGTTAAACCTTCGGCCAAAGTTATGTAAAGCAAAAATCGAACAGACGCTTAATAGTGCGTTGGTTGAATCGCAAAACTGACAACTAGCAATGTCATGGTCGGGGCCTAGGCAAGGAATACAGTAAGTATGAAAATCCCTATGAGGTACTTGCTTTCCACAAGAAATACAATTAACAACTTTTACTGACATCGGACAGGAGCAAGAAAAAGTTTCTCCAACGGGGTACTTAGCTTTATTGAAGACTTCGGATCTGAAATTCAATTTTGAAAAATCTCAGGAGTCGGCCGACCGGCACTTGCTAACTGCTTTTGCTTCAGGCACCACGCGGCAAGAAAGACTGAAGAAAATGGAGTCGGCTGCATCTTTTATACCCCTGGCGCACTGACGTCAGGGAAGAGGCGACAGCAATCAACGCCGGACCAAGACTTTGGAATTCAGGCCGACTGCCTGTAGCCTGCCAGCAGGATAACCCAAGTGTAATGACTGCAACAGTGAAACACGAAGAACATAATTTGTTCCAGAATTGAAGGAAACTGGGAAAGTACAGTGTTATACCTACCATAAATGTAGATGTTCGAGTGTTCACCCTGCTGCAGTCATCACACTTGGGTTTATCCTGCCGTCAGGCGGTCCCGCAGTCTGCCAGAGTTCCAAAGTCTTGGTCCGGCGTCGGTTGCTGTCGCTTCCTCCCGGACGTCAGTGCGCCATGTGTATATATAAGAGGCATCCAATGCCATTTTCTTCAGTTTTTCTTGTCCCAGATGTCAAGTGCCCCCAATAGGTAGGCAATACATATTGCTATATAAAAATATACATGTAAAAATAAAACAATACTTTCAGTCACAAGCAAATACACCACAGAGGTTGTATAGGATAGAAAGGTAAGGATAAGTCCAGCTAGTTCAGAGGGGATGGAGGGAGGGTAACCTGGACTGCAGCAGGGTGAACACTCAAACATCTACATTTATGGTAGGTACAAAACTGTACTATGTTCATCATGTTACCCTGCTGCAGTCATCACACTTGGGTTGAATCCCAAAGCTAAGGATGGGTGGTGGAGTTAAACAGGGTTAGACGAAGCTAGTAGGCCCTGCAAAACTGCAGTGGCACAGCCAGCTCTAGTCTTAGAATATAAAGGTAAGTGATAGCGTTTGGTGAAGGAGTGCACTGAACTCCAAGTTGCAGCTTCCAGAATATCCTTGGTTGGCACCCCCCTGAGAAAGGCTGCTGATGTAGCTGTAGCCCTGGTGGAGTCTGGCCTAATGCTAACACCCATGATGCGTGTAGCAGAAACGTATGCAATGTCCTATCCATTTTGAAATGGTCTGTTTTGAGATGGCTTTTCCTTGTGATCCTGCAGCATAGGCTATAAAGAGCTGGTCAAGAGTTTCGGAAAGGCTTAGTTTTATCCAAGTAGTAATGTAATTGTCTGTGAATGTCCAAAGAGTGCAGGAGTCTTTCTCCTTTGTTCTGGGGATTTGGGGATAAAGGTGGGCAAATGAATTGTTTGATTTAGGGCCACACTGGATACCACCTTTGGCATAAAGGAAGGGTTAGTTCGTAGAGAGACTCTGTCTTGATGAAAAATTAGGAAAGGCTCCACTGCCATTAGTGCCTGTAGCTCGGAGACTCTTCTAGCTGAGGTTATTGCTAGTAGCAGGGCAGTTTTCCAAGAAAGAAATTTTAAATCAGCTGAAAAAGCTGGTTCAAAGGGCGGCAGTGTAAGCTTTTCCAGAACAAAGTTGAGATCCCAAGTAGGTGTTGGTGCTTTCCTGGGTGGTTTTATGCTCTCAGCCCCTCTGTGGTACTGTCTTAGAAGTGGATGTGAGAATAAAGGAGGATCCGTGTTGTAATGAGCTGACATTGCTGAGGCGTGGATCTTAATAGATGAAAAGGAAAGTCCTTTGTGCAACATCTCAGTTAAATATTGTAGAATCTGAGGAATGTTTGGATCAAGGGAATTTTGGCCTTTAGCCTGGTTCCAGGTGCAGAATCTTTTCCACTTGTCTGAATAGGTTTTCCTGGTGCTGGGCCTCCTGAATGACATCCATAACAGCTTTGGATAAAGGTGTTGGCAGGTTGCTTAGGTAATCTGCCATGCAGCCAGGTTTAAAGTCTTGAGTTGGCTGTGTAGAATCTGATCGTCTCGCTGGGTGAGCAGGTGAGGAATTTGTGGTAAAATCCATGGTGGGCCGTGGGCCATGTTCCTTAGAATTGGATACCAATGCTGGCGTGGCCAGTCTGGTGCAATGAGTATCATTTGTGGCCTCTCTAATCTGACTTTCAGCAGTACCTTTGCTAGAAGAGGCAGTGGAGGAAAGGCATACACTGTTAATGTTTTCCAACTGAATGAGTGGGCATCCACTTTTCAAGCTTGTGGATGGAATGTCCTTGTGCAAAATTTTTGAAGTTGGTAGTTTTGGGGGCTGGCAAACAGATCTATGTCTGTGCATCCCCATTTTTGAGCCATCATTGCAAATACTTGTGGATCTAGTTTCCACTCGTGTGGATCCATGATGTTTCTGCTTAGGTCGTCTGCCAATGTGTTTTTCTTTCCTGGCAGGAATTGTGCTTGTAATTGAACCTGGTAAGACAGTGCTGTGTTCCACAAGGTCATTGCTTGCCTGCATAGAGGGTTGGAATGTGTGCCCCCTTGCTTATGTACCACATTACTATGGTATTGTCACAGTCTATTAGTTGTCCTGGGTGTAAGAGGTCCGTGAAAGCTGTTAGGGCATTCTGTACTGCTAGCATTTCTTTTTGATTGATATGCAGATGCCTTTGATCTGTAGTCCATTTGCCTTGAATGCACTGTCCTGCCATGTTTGCTCCCCAGGCATAGTCCGATGCATCTGTTGTGATAGTTTGCCTGGTTGTGGGTAAGGTGAAAGGCGGACCCTTGTTGAGGTGACATGCCTGTGCCCACCATAGAAACTGCTGTTGAAGGCAGGGAATGAGTGGTGTCATTGTTTCCAAACTGAGGCTGTGCTGAGTCCATACGCTTTTCAGGTACCATTGTAATTTCCTCATATGCAGTTTTGCAAATGGTATTAGTAGTATGCAAGATGCCATGAATCCAAAGACCTGCAGAATTTTTCTTGCAGGGAGTTGGGTCTTTGTTGCCATTATTTTGAAATATTGAGTCAGCTGTTGTTGCTTGTCTGGCATGAGATAAGCCATCTGGGCCTTTGTGTTCAAGCTGGCACCCAGGAATATTATGTTTTTTGAGGACACTAGTTTTGATTTCTTTTCGTTTACTGTGTACCCCAGGCAACTTAGAAGGTGTTTGACAAATGCCAGATGCTTTAAAAGAATGTCCTTTCTGCAGTATGCAGTTACTGGTGCCAGTCATTTTGTGAAAACCCTGGGCGCAGTAGATAAGCCAAAGGGCAGTGCATAGAATTGATAATGCGTTGAACCTGCAATGAAGCAGTGGTATCTTCTGCAATTGTGTCTGATAGGGACATGCAGGTATGCCTCCTTGAGGTCCAACGTTGCTAGCCAAGTATTCTTGCACAGCATGGGAAGAAGCTGCTGTAGTGTTACCATCTTGAATTTTGGTACTTGCAGATAGGTGTTCAGAATTGAAAGATCCAGAATGGGTCTCCATGCTTTGTCTTTTCTTGGGACTATAAAGAGTCTTGAGTAAAATCCTTGCCCTTGCTACTGTGTAGGTACATGTTGAATGGCTCTCATGTCCATGAGAGCTGTAATTTGTTTTTGTGCCTCTGCCCATTGCTTTGGTGGCAGGTTTGGCATTCCTTTTATCCATGGCAACGTATGAAAGTGGAATCTGTATCCTTGTGAGATAATGTTTAGGACCCATTTGTCTTCTGTGAAGATGTACCAGTTGTCTGCAAAAAATGCTAATTTTCCTCCCAAGGGAGCTGCCGGGAGAGATTTGCTTGGTAGTTTGAGGATTGAGTCATTGTGTTTGCCTTCTGCTAGCTTGGGGCCTGTCTTCTCCTCCTTTCTGGGTAGCAGCACCCCATTGGCGAGGTTTGTAAGGGCCTTGTGACTGACCTCTGCCCCTTGGGCGTCTGTATTTGCCCCTCTGTGATCTGTCTGAAGCTGGAAAGGACCAGTTTTTTGTTGGCCAATTTCTGCTGAAACAAGGGAGTTGTACCTGTAAAAAATCCTTGACCGTTTGCATAGACTTTGCCTTATCCTCCATTTTCTTTAAAACCTCTTCTGCTTTCACACCAAATAATGCATCCTGCTGTAAAGGTGCATCCAATAATTTTGCTTTAACATGATCAGGTAGGGTTTGTTCTTTTAACCAAGCATGTCTACGTATGACAGACCCAGTAACAGCTGCTCTACAGGAAGCTTCCAATGAATCAAATCCACATTGTAAAGTATGTTTGCCCACCTGTTCAGCTGCATGCAACAGATCCTGCATTTCCTTGAATTCAGACTGTTCAGTATGTGTGCTCATTTTTTGCTTTAATTGAGACATTAGGAATTGCGTGATATTTCAGCATGTGAAACTGACAATTTAATGCTCTCATAGCCAGAGTTGCCGAGGTGTATATTTTCTTTCCCCATCTATCTAGGGCTCTGGAATCCCTTTCAGAGGGCACAGGATTTTTAGCCAGAGAGCCCCCTTGGGACCCTGGGAAATTGTTTCTGGGTCAGCCACAGGGCTTTTACAAAGGAATTTGTGTGAGTCAGGTACTCTGTAGTATCTGTCTGGTTTGGCTGGAGTAGGAGGTAGAGAGTCTGGATTTAGACTAGACTCCAAGTAAACATCATCCACAATATCTAAAACTGGAGGGATAGCAAGTGGTCTGTGCTGGGGTAGTAAAAGGAACTCTCGGAGCCTTTTCTTAGAATCAGAGTAGTCCTGGCCTTCCCAGTGGAAATGTTCCCTCATGGTATGTAAAGTTCCCCCAAAGGAGTAGTCTGTTCAGGGGGAGATGCTGAGGGAATAGAGTCTTCAGCATCAGAGTCTTCATAAGGGGGAAGAGTGTAATCCTGTTTCTCAGAAGAATCTGAGGAAATTGAAACCTGGTCAGAGGAAGCATAATCTTCCTCTTGTCTTGGTCTTTTATCTGGAGAGGGATGGGAACCCCTGATTAGGGTAATCAAATCTTCAGCCATCTTAAGCATCTGTTTCTTAGGCATGGGGCATTGAACTGTAGACTGATGTAGTCTTTTTTGGTTTTAAAGGAGTTTTAAGCTTAGCATAAGATTTAATGGAAAGTGTAGTCGGTCTGAAGACACCTTCTGCAACCGAAGGTGTTTCCACTGCACCGGGGTCTCCTTCTGCTCCGGTGTCGCAAGGGCCTAATGAAGATGGCTGCATCGGCCTAGTACACTCCACTTAAGAATCCGCAGCTGTCTGGGGTTCCAATTCTGCGGTAGTCAGGGGCTGCGTAGGCGCCTCACTGAAAACAGGAGAACTGGCGACAGGCCCAGCAGAGGTCTTGGAGTCTGGCTTGTTCCTAGGCTGCCTGTCCTTATCCTTGCGTTTTTTATGCATGCCGGTCATTTGCTGCTCCGACAGCATGATATAATTAAATTTCCTACCAAAGTAATGCCGTGCTAAGTCAAAACGGCGTTTGATAGTTTGTTTATTAAACCTAGCACAAAACCGACAACCTGTGACGTCGTGGTCTGGGCCTAGGCAAGGAATACAATAAGAATGGAAGTCCTTATTAGGTATTTGCTTCCCACAAGAAATGCAATTGTTAACTTTTTCTGACATCAGACTGAGGCAAGAAAAGGTTCCCCAACGGGGTACTTGGCTTTATTGAAGACTTCGGTCTGAAATTCGAATCGAGAATCTCAGGTGTCGGCCGACCGGCACTTGCGAACTGCTTCTGCTTCGGGCACTGCGCAGCAAGAAAGACTGAAGAAAATGGCGTTGGATGCCTCATATACCCCTGACGCAGTGACGTCAGGGAAGAAGCAACAGCAACTGACACCGGACCAAGACTTTGGAACTCAGGCCGACTGCGGGATCGCCTGATGGCAGGATAACCTAAGTGTGATGACTGCAGCAGGGTAACACGATGAACATCTGTACTATGTTCATCGTGTTACACTGCTGCAGTCATCACAGTTGGGTTGAATCCCAAAGCTAAGGCTGGGCGGTGGAGTTAAACAGGGTTTGGAGAGGCTAGTAGGCCCTGCAGAAAGTACAGTTTTGTACCTACCATAAATGTAGATGTCCGATAGTTATGTATCTGCAGTCCTTACATATGGGTTGTCCTGCCTCAGGCAGCCCCTCGGTCAGCCGGATTCCAAAGTCTGTGTCTGGCTGATGTCGCCTCCATCCCGACATCAGAGCGCCTGGGATATAAAAGCGTCAGCCGACGCCAACTTCCTCAGTTTTTCTTGCCCCAGATGCCAGTTGCCCTCTAAGTAAGGCTAAATTTGGAGAAATGAAAAATTCCAAACATGCACAGCAATAAAAAACAAATACATCATAAAAGATAATCCCAGCTAGCTAAAAGGAGGGATAGGTATCCAAAATATACCACAGAGGGGTAGGAGGGAGGGAAATCCTGACTGCAGATGCATACCTATCGAACATCTACATTTATGGTAGGTACAAAACTGCACTATGTCCTTCAAGGATGCATCTGCAGTCCCTACATATGGGTAGAATACCATAGCCAAGCTGGGGGAGATAGGACCTAAGAAAAGGATGGTGTAGCTAACATGCCCTGCAGGACTGCAGTAGCAAAGCCTGCTCTGGATCTGGAATATAAGGGCAAATTGTAATGCTTGGAAAATGTATGCACAGAGCTCCATGTAGCAGCTTCTAAAATGTCCTTTGTAGCCACCCCTCTTAAGAAGGCTGTGGAGGTGGCTGTTGCTCTGGTGGAATGAGGTCTAATGTTAGCTGGCACAGCTTTTCCATGAAAGGAGTAACAGAACCGAATGCAATTTCCCATCCATTTTGAAACTGTCTGTTTGGAAAATAGAAGTTATGTTCTTACCATAACGTTCCATGTTAGTTGTCTTCTTCTCGCCTTCTTCTTGCTGGATGGGTTCGGAGCCGACCTCGGCTCCGACTCGGCCACTCTAAAGCTCGAGAGTTGGTTCCACCGGCTCGAGGCTCCCCTTATCTCCCACAATGCTAGGCGATAGTTACCTCAGATCTCGTTTGTAAGCTAACCCCAGCTTATAACAGAAACAGTATAACTGTAAAAAACAGAATCCACCTCTAACAACAGGAAGAAGGGTGACCTACATCCTGAAACAAGAAATATGCATAATAGCATATAGCTAAGAAAGAGGTGGTAGAAAGAGGTCACGATCACAACTCCTCTAGGTCTGTCCAGGCCAGGGGAAGGAGGGTGGGGCCTTAAGAAGAGAAGAAGACAACTAACATGGAACGTTATGGTAAGAACATAACTTCTATATGTTAAGTTGTCTATCTCCTTCATTCTTGCTGGATGGGACCGTCCCTAGCACCTTGTCCCGGGTGGCCTAACGGAACAGACTCCTGAGAACAGTGGAACCAAAATTAGCTCTATGCCTAGAAGCTAAATCCAACTTATAATGGGAAATAAAAGTGTGAGGAGTAGCCCAAGTAGCCGCTGCACAAATGGTGTCAATAGGCAGTCTGTCTTGGAAGGCTAGAGAAGTAGCCAAAGCTCTGGTGGAATGGGCTTTAGGCTTATTAGGCAGTTTTGGTGTCTAATCTCATAAACAAGGGTAATCAGAGATGTTAGCCATCTGGATAAAGATACCTTTGAAACTGGAAGTCCCTTTCTGCTTTCCGTGATAGGAGACAAACAGCTGATCAGATTTTCTGAATTGTTTAGTCCTGTCCAAGTAGTACCTTAATTGACGATGAACATCCAGACAGTGTAATTTTGTTCAGACCTATTTGAATACTCCGGAAAAGACAGGAGGTCAATGCATTGATTTAGATTTGATGTTGAAACCACCTTAGGCAAAAAGGACGGGTTAGTTCGTGAAACTCTGTCCTTATGGAACACAAGGTAAGGAGAACGACAACTGAGTGCTTGAAGTTCTGAAATTCTTCTAGCTGATGTGATAGCCACCAGAAAGAGAGTTTTCCATGATAATAACTTTAAGGAACATGAAGCTGCAGGTTCGAAAGGGGAAAGAATCAAAGAAGCAAGAACTAAATTTAGGTCCCAAGGAGAAGGAGGATTTCTTACAGGAGGTCTGAGAAGAAAAACTCCTTTCAAAAAGGCTTTGCAGAGTTTGTGGGACATTAGGGCAGATTCAGAAATACCCACATGGAAATTAGAAATAGCTGCCAATTGAACCTTAAGAGTAGATGGAGATGAACCTGCATGGAAGAGTTCAGCAAGAAAATCGAGGACTAGTTGGATGGAAGCGGTGAAAGGATCTACGTCCTTTCCTTGTGCCCAATATGAAAATCGTTTCCACTTACTCAAATAAATCTTTCGAGTGGAAGATTTATGGAAGCTATCAAAATATCTCTAACAGAGTGAGATAATTGAGGAAGCCTGGCTACGGTTGGAAGTGGAGGAACCAAGCAGTGAGGTTCAGAGAGAGGGAGCGATGAAACTGACCCGACTGATGGATCAAAAGATCTGGAACTAGGTCCAGATTCCACGGTCGCTCAAAAGAAATCGATGCAGAAAGGGAACCACACTTGACGAGGCCAGTAAGGAGCAATGAGGATCAATGAGGCCTTCTGAGCGATAGCTTTCTGTATTGAGAGATCAGTGGGAAAGGAGGAAATGCATACAGAAGTCCCGGGCCAAACTTGGACTAGCGTCCCTGCTGGGTTGGCCTGGTAAAGGGAATAGAGTGAAGTATTCTCTGCACTTGCTGTTTTGGGGAGTAGCAAAAGATCGCAGCAAGGCTGACCCCACTTGAGAAAATCTCTCTCACTACAGAGTCTTTCAGAGACCACTCGTGAGGCATGAGAATAGCTCTGCTCAACTTGTCCGCAATGTGATTGGACTTCCGGGATGTGCGTTGCTATCAGAAACGCTGAGAAGAAATCGCCCATTGCCACAGTCTGAGTGCTTCTCGACACAGGGGTATGATCTGGTTCCGCCTTGTTTGTTGATGTACCACACTACAGACATATTGTCTGTCTGGATTGCAATCGTTCCCAAGGGAAGAGAGTGTTGAAGGGCTTGCTACGCTAAAAGCACTGCTCTCATCTCCAGAACATTTATGTGCAAGTGGCATTCGTTTGGTTGCCATGTGCCCTGGACTGTCCTGCCCTGATAATGCCCCCACCCGATCAGGAGGCATCCGTTGTCAGAGTAGCAACCGGAGGAGGTGGAACAAATGGTCTCCGAACAGGAGCTGGGGAAGACATCCACCACATGAGATGCTTTTGCACGCGTGATCATAATGGTGTGAGACATTGGAAGTTCCTGGTATGACCATTGAGAAAAGAGCATCCACTGAAGGATCCGCATGTGGTATCTGGCCAATGGAAGGAGGGTATGGCTGCCATGATTCCCAACACCTTTAGAACTAACCTGGCTTTGGCTCTGTTGTTGTTGAGAAGTAGTGATACCAATTTTGAATGTCTGATATCCTTTGGTTCGTTAGTGTTGCAGACATGTTTACAGTATCTAATTTTAGCCTATGTAGGTAATAGTACGACAAGGCGACAAAACAGACTTTTCAATTTATTGAGATACCCAGTCTTTGACAGGCGAAAAGTGTAATCTCTGGCCATCAGAAGGAGATGCTTGGTGGGAGCTGTGAGGAGCCAGTCGTCCAAATATGGAAACACCTGGAATCCTTGTCTCAGGTGAGAAGCTACCACTGCCATGCATTTGGTAAACACCGGGGCAGTGGTGAGACCAAAGGGCAGGGCCCTGAATTGAAAATGACTGGTTCCCAGCCTGAAGCGGAGGAATCTTCTGGAGCGTCTGTTCATTTTTATATGATAGTACGCGTCCTGAAGGTCTATAGAGCACATCCAGTTTCCTTTTCCCAACAGGGGAAGAATGGATTGCAGCGTGACCATCCGAAATCTTGTTTTCTTGACTGATCTGTTCAAGATACTGAGATCCAAAATTGGTCTCCAGTCCCCTGTTTTCTTTGGAACTAAAAGAACCTTGAGTAGATTCCGGATCCTAGTTGGTCTGCTGGCACTGGCTGAATAGCTCTTTTGCAAGCAGTTTTGCAATTTCCAAAGCTGCAAGATCCCTTTGAGCGGTGGAACATCTGGAAGGGATTTTTGACTGATTTGGAAAAGAAGAAAGGGAATAGAATAACCTTCGAAATGATGGACTGTACCCATTTGTCTTGTGTCAAGGATAGCCAGGCTTCTGGGTACAATGACAATCTTCCCCGACTGCCTCGAAGATGGGCAGTCGGGCAACACCTCAGGGATGCTGAAAGGGCTTCTCGAGAACGCGTTTCTCGATTGCCCTGGTTCTGCGGACCCTCTGCCTCTAGGGCGTCTACCATTGTTGTTCCCCTCTGCCTCTGGCGGGAACCGACTCTGTGCGTCAGGCGAAGTCCCTTGGGATTGTTTACGGAACCACATCTTTCCCGCTTCTGGCCTTTGGGGTAAGGCCTAGAAGGAGTAGAAAACGGACTCCGGCGGCAGAAAGGGTCTTGCCATCAGTCTCACCTAGTCAGGGTTTCTTTCACTTGTGGACCAAAAAGAGATGATCCATCAAAGGGAGTTCGTGAAAGACGTCTTGAAAGGTTCCGTAAAATTGCATAGCCGCATCCAGGCGTGCCTACGTAAGGCTACCCCTGTTCCTGCGGCTCTGCTCGCTCCATCGGCCGCATAAGAGAGGAGGCATGGAGGAGTTGGAAATAGAATTAAGGATAGCCAGCTGCGTGTTCATTTTCTCTTGAAACCCGCAGCTGTAGGGTCCTTCAGCATTTCACTGCTTCTTTGATCAAGTCTCTTTGAAGACGAGTGAAATGGCACAGGTAATTCAGCACGCATAGTAAATGTCGCTGAGGAGAACATCCGCTTCCATCTATCCATGGACCTAGATTCCTTGTTAGGTGGATGGACAGGCACTGAAGGATCAGCCAGTTCCTTCTTTGTGGCAGCAACCACCATTGCATCCACAGAGACTCCTTTTGATAAAAATTCCTTGTCTGATGGAGCTGTGATGAATTTGGAGGGTCTCCTGGGAGTGGGGTCCACTGAATCAGGAGCCGTCCATGCCTTTTTGCAACCACCTGCATGAGGGGGTCAAGGGGGACACCCAGGAGGTGGAAGGACGAGAGCCAAACGCCTCAAGATACACAGATTCGTCCTCCGAAGGGTTGAGGGCTGGCCAATTTCCCCTCTGTTTAAGGATCTCCAGAATGTCTGCAAATGAGACATCTTCAGAAGGGGAACGGGGAACCCTCAGAATCATTCAGTACTGTGTCCGAGGTGATAGACACAGGTGAGTCAATGTGCTTCCTCTTGCACTTCCTCTTCGAGGGGCTCTTCTGCCAAATCAGGAGAGGCCTCGGAAGAGGATGAAATCCCAAAGGGAGCTCCTGAGGAGTTGGCTCTCTGCGGTCAGGGATGAGGGAGTGAGTCGACTTACCCTGAGGCAGCATAGAGGAGGGGCTGACGGGCCGACTGTGGAGTAGAGCCAGGCTCTAACACACTCCGCATGACCTCGAAGCACCCCTGTCAGGCAGAGCCAGAGGTACCCGCTCCGAGCTAAGGACCCTCGGCACTGACAGTGATGGCTCCAAGGCGATGTCGGAGCCGAACTCACCAGCGCAAGCACCGAGAGGGAGAGGGTCGGACAAGGGTCCGATGCCACTCACCCCTCGGAGCCGACGAGGGAAGTCCGCGCCGAGATTCCTCCATGGAAGAAACGGAGCCGGCGGAGCCGAAGACAATTGTCTCGGCTCGAGGTAACCACAGTCTCGGTTCCGACGACCCGGCTCCGAGCTCAAAAGAGTCGAAGGAGGAAGGAGTTGATGGACGGGACAGGCACCGACTGATGAGTCGGGCTCTGAAGCATCTGGGCTAGTGCCTCAGACTTGAGTAGTCGACTCACCACCCTCTGAAGGTCATGATCGGACAACCTCGATGACCTAGAGGAATGAGACCTTTGGCTCCGTTCAGACAGCAGGGGAGATCCTGGAGCCGAATGAACGGAGCCAAGAGAAGGTGACCTAGACCTCTTTCTGGTTGTCGGCTCAAGATCTTGTCGGACCGGACACGGGTACCTCGATAACCTCGGCTCGGCCCGGAGCCGAGGAAGCCACAGAAACTGTGGACTGAGTCTTATCGGCTCCAGCCGGAGCCGATAAAGGCAAAGGTTGAACAACCTGAGGTCTCGGCTCAGAAGCGGAGCCGAAGACCTCGATGCCTTGGAGGGCTTCCCTGTTGAGACAGACAGGGAATCCTCAGGCTTCAACAAGCCTCTCAATATGAGCTTGTTTTTCTTTCCTGCAGGACCCTGGGGCTGAAGCCATGGCAGACAGCACAGGAGTCCTGCAGGTGCAAAGGCCCCAGACAATAGACACAAGAAGTGTGAGCGTCTGTCAGAGACATTTTCTGACAGCACGCATCACACTTCTTGAATCGAGACCTTTGCTTCTTTAGACATAGCCTAACTGGTGAACACAAACACACACTCAAACACACCAGTTATACCCTGTCAGAAAAATTACTTTAGTAAAAATACTAAAAATAAAGTACAATAAAGTACAATAAACAGTAGCTTAAACTACACAAACACTCCCTAGGGAAGGGAAGGCCCAAGGCCCAAGGGAAGAACTAAAAGTTCTTTTAAAGAAAAACGGGAAAAATTAGGTGGGGATAAAGTTCAATGAACTACACTAATTTGACAAGAATTAAACTAAAAAAGGGGGAAACAGAGTAACTTTTAATAGAAAAAGCTTAAACTCACCAGGAACCGGTAGAACAACCAACCTCGAAGCTGTAGCGGCAAACGAGATCTGAGGTAACTATCGCCTAGCATTGTGGGATATAAGGGGAGCCTCGAGCCGGTGGAACCAACTCTCGAGCTTTAGAGTGGCCGAGTCGGAGCCGAGGTCGGCTCCGAACCCATCCAGCAAGAATGAAGGCGAGATAGACAACTTAACATTTGCTTTTCCTTGTACACCAGCAGCATAAGCTACAAAGAGTTGGTCAGTTTTTCTGTAAGTCTTGGTTCTGTCCAAGTAATATCGCAACTGTCTGTGGATGTCCAAAGTATGCAGAAGTTTTTCTCCTTTATTTTGTGGATTTGGAAAGAAGGTAGGTAGGTGAATAGCTTGGTTCAGTGAAACCCTGGATACCACCTTCGGCATGAATGAAGGATTGGTTCTCAAAGATACTCTGTCCTGATGAAAAATGAGAAATGGCTGAACTGCCATGAGGGCCTGTAACTCAGATACTCTTCTCGCTGAGGTTATGGCCAGGAGGAAGGCAGTCTTCCAAGACAGGAATTGTAGCTCTGAAGATGCTGCTGGTTCAAAGGGAGGAAGAGTTAATTTTTCCAACATGAAGTTAAGGTCCCATGTAGGCATTGGTGGTTTCCTTGGAGGGTTGATGTTTTTTATCCCTCTTAAAAACTGTCTTAGCAGAGGATGAGAGAATACAGGTGGGTCAGTGTTGTACTCTGCTGAAATTGCTGAAGCATGGATCTTTATGGAGGAGTAAGAAAGGCCATTATGGAGCATTTCAGCCAAGTATTCTAGAATATGTGGAATGCTCATGATTGTCGGATCTTGACCCTTTGCGGTGTTCCAGGTACGAAATCCTTTCCATTTTGCTGAATATGCTTTTCTTGTGGAGGGCCGCCGGGCTTCCATGATGATATCCTGTACCCTCTTGGATAGTTTATCCTTGCGAGGATTCAAGGTATTTTCCAGGCTGTCAGCTGCAAGGTTTTTAGACTGGAGTGCAGAGTCTTGTAATTGTGCTGTGTCAGAAGCAGTGGCCATTGTGGTAGAGGCCAAGGTTTCGCGCGTGACATGCTCCTTAACAGTGGGTACCAGTGTTGTCTTGGCCAGTCCGGGGCTATCAGGATTACTTTTGGTTGCTCTATCCTGATCTTCAGTAAGACCTTGGTCATTAATGGAAGAGGTGGGAATGCATATACTGTTAGAGTATTCCAGTTGAATGAGAGGGTGTCCACTTTCCATGCTTGAGGATGGTATGTCCTTGTGCAGAATTTCCTCAGTTGATGGTTGTGGTGGGAGGCAAAAAGATCTATGTCTGGCGTTCCCCATGCATGTGTTATTTGGAGAAATATATCCGGGTGCAACATCCATTCGTGTGGATCCATGATGTTTCTGCTCAGACTGTCCGTCAGAACATTGTCTTTACCTGGTACGAACTGGGATTGTAGTTCTATATTGAGTTTCAGGGAAAGGTCCCACAGATTCACCAGCCTGCAAAGAGGGTATGAATGGGTACCCCCTTGCTTGTTTATGTACCACATAACTGTGGTATTGTCTGTCTTTATTAACAGGTGACCTTGGTGCAGGAAGAGCCTGAAGGCCTCGATGGAATGTATCACTGCCAGCATTTCCTTTTGGTTGATGTGCAGATGCAATTCCCTTTGTGTCCATTGCTCTTGAATGCATCTGCCTTCCATGTGAGCTCCCCATCCATGATCTGAGGCATCCGTTGTAATGGTTTGGCTGATATGTGGCTTGCTGAAAGGCAGGCCCATGTTTGACTGGCTTGCTTTTGCCCACCACAGGAATTCCTTTTGAAGGCAAGGAATGAGGGGGATCAAAGTTTCTAGACTGTGACTGTGCTGAGACCATAGACTCCTTAGGTACCACTGTAGTTTCCTTATATGCAGCCTTGCTTGTGGGATCAGAAGAATGCAAGATGCCATGAATCCCAGGGCCTGCAGGATCTTCCTTGCAGTTAGCTGGGTTTGTGTCGTCAGATTTCTGAAATAATCCGGTAGTTGTGCTTGTTTTTCTTCTGTGAGATAAGCCATCTGGGTGTTTGTATCCAGTTTTGCACCCAGGAAAATTATTCGTTGGGATGGAACAAGTCTTGATTTCTGAATGTTGACTGTGTATCCCAAGGCCTGTAGTAGTCGGATGACATAGTTTAAGTGTTCAACCAGTGTTTGCTGGCTGTCCGCTTGTATGAGGCAGTCGTCCAGGTATGGGTAAATTTGAATCCCCTGAAGTCTGCAATGTTCAACTACTGATGCCAGACATTCCGCGAATACTCTGGGCGCAGTAGATAAGCCAAATGGCAATGCTGAGAATTGATAATGCTCTGAACCTGCAAGAAATCTGAGGTGTCTTCTGCAACTTTGTCTGATAGGGACATGCAGGTATGCCTCCTTGAGGTCTAGAGTTACCAGCCAGGACCCCTTGCCCAGCATGGGAAGGAGTTGCTGTAAGGTCAGCATCTTGAATTTTGGCACGATGAGGTAAGTATTCAGTGCGGACAAGTCCAGTATTGGTCTCCATTGCTTTTCTTTTCTTGGAACAAGGAATAGTCTGGAATAAAATCCTTGGCCTTGTTCTGAGAGAGGAACCCTTTCTATTGCCCTCATTTGAAGTAGCTTGGAAATTTGTTTGAAAGCCTCTGCCCTTTGGTTTGGTGGCAGGTTTGGCATGTCTTGTCTTTTTGGTAATGTATGAAAATGGAATCTGTATCCTTTGTCTATTATTTGCAGTATCCATTTGTCCTTTGTAATGCTGTGCCAATTTTTTGAGAATAAAGATAGCTTTCCGCCCAAAGGTGCTTCCAATTGAGCCCTGGTTGGCGGGGTCATAGTCAAGTCAGAGATGGTCCTTGTGTAGTAGTTGTAGGTCCTGCAGTACCTCTCTGGTTTGGAGGCTGCCATTGACGTCCTCTGTAGGAGCCTCGAGCTTGCCCTCTATCTCTGGCACACCTGTTTCTGCCTCTCTGAAATCTGTGTCCGGAAAGGACCAATTCTTAGAAGGCCAATTTCTGCTGAATCTTGGTGGCTGGACCTGTAGGAAATCTTTGACTGTTTGCACTGATTTAGCTTTTTCCTCAAATTTCTTGACCTCTTGAGCCGTGGAGCCAAATAACTTTTGTTTTTCCAGCGGAGCATCCAGGAGCTTTGCTTTAACATGATCTGGCAGTGTTTGTTCCTTCAGCCAAGCATGTCTACGTATGACTGCACCTGTCATTGCTGACCTACATGAAGCTTCCAATGCATCATAACCACACTGCAAGAAATGGTTGCTAACCTGCTGGGAGTTATGTACCAGATCCTGAAGGGCCTTGCGATCTAGGGGTTCAGGTGAAGAAAGTTTTTTATGCAATTCATCTAACAAATACTCTTGGTACTGTATCATATGGAATTGACAATTTAATGCCCTCATAGATAGAGTGGAAGAAGTATACACCTTTTTACCCCATCTCTCTAAAGCCCTGGACTCTCTTTCAGAAGGGAGTGGGTTTTTAGTAGTGGTGGTTGCAACCCCTTTAGGGCCCTGGGAAATAGTTTCTGGGTCAGCAGAGTGGCCCTTGTAAAGGAAATGATGCGAGTCCGGGACCCTGTAGTACCTATCGGGTTTGACAGGAGCCGGAGGAAGGGAGTCAGGGGAAATACTAGACTCAGAGTACACATCATCAATGACATTTAAAACCGGAGGAATAGCCAAAGGTCTATGTTGAGGTAAATGCAAAAAAGTTCTTAATCTCTTCCTGTAGTCAGAGAATTCCTGGCCCTGCCATTTGAAATGCTCTCTCATGGAGTGGAGGGTCTCCCCAAAGGACAACTCTTCAGGAGGGGAGGCCGAGGGTATAGATTCCTCTGCATCAGAATCCTCGTAGGCCGTAAAGGCCTCCTCCTGGTAGTCTGATAGGGCAGAGTCATCTGAGGCCTCATCAGAAGACTGGGGATCTGTCTGCTCAACCCTGGGCCTTTTGTCTTGAGGAGGTTGAGAGCCCCTGTCCGGATGTGGCTGAGAGCCCCTAATTAGGGAAATAAGGTCCTCAGCCAAACTTAAAATCTGTGAACCGGTAGTGGTTCCCTGAGGAATAGTCTTGGGAGGGAGAGATTTTGGCTGTTTAGCAGCTTTAGCACGTGTAAATGCCTTAATGGACATGGAGACAGGAGGCCTGGCTGCCCCACGTGCTGGAGTAGTCTTATCTAGAGAAATGGTGTCAGAAACTTCCAGAGCACCGGTTTCAGTAGGAAATTCTATAACCGACTCAGAGGTGGCCTCCGGGGCTGAGATTGTCGGTTGCGCGGTTTCGTCGGTCGGAAGCACCGAGGATTCGGTTTCGGCAGAGACAGAGACACTCGCGGTAGGCCTGGGCGTGGTTTCGGCCGAAACCACGGACCGCGTGTGTCGGTCCTTGCCTTTCCATTTTTTGGGTAAATGAGGAGTCGGAAGCTCCGACGGCATAGTGTAACAGTATTTTTCCCCAAAAAAATTCCTCTGCGAACTCCGCCCGACGCCTAAGAGTGCGCCTATTGAAAGAGGCACAGGCTGCACAGGCCGAGACGTCGTGGTCTGGGCCTAGGCAGGGTAGGCAGTAAGAGTGGAAATCCTTATGAGGTATTTGTTTCCCACAAGATAAACAATTATTAACTTTAACCGTTTGATCTGACATCGGCTGAGGCAAGAAAGAGTCCCCAATGGGGTACTTAGCTTTTTGAAGTCTTCGGTTAGCTGAAATCTTAGGAGCTGGCCGACCGGCACTTGCGAACTGCTTCTGCTTCAGGCACTGTGTGGCAAGAAAGACTGAGGAAGATGGGGTCGGCTGACGCTTTTATATCCCAGGCGCTCTGACGTCGGGATGGAGGCGACATCAGCCGACATCGGACCCAGACTTTGGAATCCGGCCAACCGAGGGGCTGCCTGAGGCAGGACAACCCATATGTAAGGACTGCAGATGCATCCTTGAAGGACATCTGCAGTGGCAAAGCCAGCTCTGGTTTTAGAGTATAGAGGTAAGTGGTAGTGCATGGTGAAGGTGTGCACTGAACTCCAAGTTGTAGCCTCCAAAATATCCTTGGTTGGTAACCCCCCTGAGAAAGGCTGTTGATGTAGCTGTAGCCCTGGTGGAATGGGACCCAATGGTAGCAGGTACCTGTTTCCCATGATGTGTCTAGCAGAAACGGATACAATGTCCTATCCATTTTGAAATGGTCTGTTTGGAGATGGCTTTTCCTTGTGATCCTGCAGGATAACATACAAAGAGCTGGTCAGATTTTCTGAGAGTCTTAGTTTTTTTTATCCTAGTAACGTAATTGACTGTGAATGTCCAAAGAGTGCAGGAGTCTTTCTCCTTTGTTCTGGGGGTTTGGGGAAAAGGTGGGTAAATGAATGGTTTGGTTTAGGGCCACACTGGACACCACCTTTGGCATTAAGGAAAGTTTGGTTCGTAGAGCGACTCTGTCGATGAAAAATGAGGAAAGGTTCCACTGCCATTAGGGCCTGTAGCTCTGAGACTCTGAGCTGAAGTTATTGCTAGCAGCAGGGCAGTTTTCCATGATAAAAACTGTAAATCAGCTGTAAAAGCTGGTTCAAAGGGCGGCAGTGTAAGCTTTTCCAGAACAAAGTTGAGGTCCTAAGTCGGTGTTGGTGCTCTCCTGGGCGGTCTTATGTTCTTAGCCCCTCTGAGGTACTGTCTTAGCAGTGGATAAGAAAATAAAGGAGGATCCGTGTTGTAGTGAGCTGAAGTCACTCAGGCGTGTATCTTAATAGAAGAAAAAGAAAGCCCTTTGTGCAACATCTCAGTTAAATATTGTAGAATCTGAGGAATGTTTGGAACAAGGGGATTTTGTCCTTTACAAAATTTTTTCCATTTGTCTGAATAGGCTTTCCTGGTGCTGGGCCTCCTGTCCTCCAGAATGACATCCATAACAGCTTTAGAGAGAAGTGTTGGCTGGTTGTTTAGGTTATTTGCCATGCAGCCAGATTTAAAGTCTTGAGCTGGCTGTGTAGAATCTGATTGTTTTGCTGAGTGAGCAGGTGAGGAATTTGAGGCAAAATCCATGGTGGGCCGTGGGCCATGTTCCTTAGTATTGGATACCAGTGCTGGCGCAGCCAATCTGGAACAATGAGAATCATTTGTGGCCTCTCTAATCTGACTTTCAGCAGCACCTTTGCTAGAAGAGACAGTGGAGGAAAGGCATAAACTGTCAATGTTTTCCAACTGAATGAGTGGGCGTCCACTTTCCAAGCTAGTGGGTGGAATGTCATTGTGCAAAATTTTTGAAGTTGGTAGTTTTGGGGGTTGGTGAACAGATCTATGTCTGGGTGTCCCCATTTGTGAGTTATCATTGCAAATACTTGTGGATCTAGTTTCCACTCGTGCGGATCCATGATGGTTCTGCTTAGGTCGTCTGCCAATGTGTTTTTCTTTCCTGGCAGGAATTGTGCTTGTAGGTGAACTTGGTAAGTCAGTGCTGTGTTCCACAAGGTCAATGCTTGTCTGCATAGGGGGTAGGAGTGAGTGCCCCCTTGCTTGTTTATGTACCACATTACTGTGGTGTTGTCTGTCTTTATTAGGAGCTGTCCTGGATGTAGGAGGTCCTTGAAAGATGCTAGGGCATTCTGTACAGCTAGCATTTCTTTTTGATTGATATGCAGATGCCTTTGATCTGCAGACCATTTTCACTGAATGCACTAACCTGCCATGTGTGCTCCCCAGGCATAGTCAGATGCATCTGTTGTTATAGTTTGCCTGGCTGTGGGCAAGTTAAAAGGCTGACCCTAGTTGAGGTGACATGCTTGAGCCCACCACAGAAACTCCTGTTGAAGGCAAGGAATGAGTGGTATTATTGTTTCCAAGCTGTGGCTGTGCCAAGTCCATTCGCTTTTCAGGTACCATTGTAATTTCCTCATATGCAGTTTTGCAAATGGTATTAGTAGTATGCAAGATGCCATGAATCCCAAGGCCTACAGAATTTTTTCTTGCAGGGAATTGGGTCTTTGTTGCCATCATTTTGAAGTATTGAGTCAGCTGTTCTTGCTTGTCTGACGTGAGATAAGCCATCTGGGTTGTTGTATTTAAGCTGGCACCCAGGAATATTATGTTTTGTGAGGGCACTAGTTTTGATTTCTTTTCGTTTACTGTATACCCTAGGCAACTTAAGAGATGCCTGACAAACGCCAGATGCTTTAAGAGAATGTCCTTGCTTTCTGCTTGAATAAGGCAGTCGTCCAGGTATGGATATATCTGAATTCTTCTTTGTCTGCAGTATGCAATTACTGGTGCCAGGCATTTTGTGAAGACCCTGGGCACAGTAGATAAGCCACAGGGCAGTGTAGAGAATTGATGATGAGTTGAACCTGCAATAAATCAAGAGGTATCTTCTGCAATTTTGTCTAATAGGGACATGCAGGTATGCCTCCTTGAGGTCCAACGTTACTAGTCAAGCTTTCTTGCCCAGCATGGGAAGAAGCTGCTGTAGTGTTAGCATCTTGAATTTGGGTACTTGCAGTTAAGTGTTTAGAAATGAAAGGTCCAGAATGGGTCTCCAGGCTTTGTCCTTTCTGGGGACTAGAAAAAGTCTGGAGTAAAATCCTTGTCCTTGCTCTTGTGCAGGTACCTGTTGAATGGCTCTCATGTCCATGAGCGCTGTGATTTGATTTTGAGCCTCTGCCAATTGATTTGGTGGCAGGTTTGGCATTCCTTTTATCCTTGGCAAAGTGTGAAAGTGGAATCTGTATCCTTGTGAGACAATATTTAGGACCCATTTGTCTTTTGTAATGATGTGCCAGTTGTCTGCAAAGAGTGCTAATTTTCCTCCCAAGGGAGCTGCCAAGAAAGATTTGCTTGGCAGTCTGAGGGTTAATTCATTGTGTCTGTCTTCTGAAAGTTTGGGTCCTGTCTTCTCCTTTCTGGGTTGTGGCACCCAATTGGCGAGGTTTGTAAGGGCCTTGTGACTGACCTCTGCCCCTTGGGCGTCTGTGTTTGCCCCTCTGCGGTCTGTCAGTAGCTGGAAAGGACCAGTTTTTTGTTGGCCAGTTTCTGCTGAAATGAGGGGGCTGAACCTGTAAAAAAAATCCCTGACCGTCTGCATAGATTTTGCCTTATCCTCCATTTTCTTTAAAACCTCTTCTGCTTTTACACTAAATAAAACATCCTGCTGTAAAGGTACAGCCAATAACTTTGCTTTAACATGATCAGGTAGGGTTTGTTCTTTTAACCAAGCATGTCTACGTATGACAGACCCAGTCACTGCTGCTCTACAGGAAGCCTCCAATGAATCAAATCCACATTGTTAAGTATGTTTTCCCACTTGTTCAGCTGCATGCAACAAATCTTGCATTTCCTTGAAATCAGGCTGCTCTGAATGTGTGATCATTTTTTGTTTAGAGACATCAGGTATTGCTGATATTTCAGCATGTGAATCTGGCAATTTAAGGCCCTCATAGCTAGAGTAGCTGAGGTATATACTTTCTTTCCCCATCTGTCTAGTGCTCTGGAATCCCTTTCAGAGGGTACTGGATTTTTAGCAATACAGGCCTTAACCCCTTTGGGACCCTGGGAAATGGTTTCTGGATCAGCAACAGGGCTTTTATATAGGAATTTGTGAGAGTCAGGGACTCTGTAATATCTGTCTGGTTTGGCTGGTGCAGGAGGTAGAGAGTCTGGGTTAAGGCTAGATTCTGAGTAGACATCATTCACAATGTCTAACACAGGAGGGATAGCAAGCGGTCTGTGCTGGGGAAGTAAAAGGAACTCTCGGAGCCTTTTCTCAGAATCAGAGTAATCCTGGCCTTCCCAGTGGAAATGTTCCCTCATGGTATGTAAAGTTTCCCCAAAGGAGTAGTCTTCTGGGGGAGAAGCTGAGGGAATAGACTCTTCAGCATCAGAGTCTTCATAAGGGGGAAAAGAGTATTCCTGTTCCTCAGAAGAATCTGAGGAAAGAGACCTGGTCAGAGGAAACATAATCCTCCTCGTGTCTTGGCCTATTATCAGGAGGGGGATGGGAACCCCTGATTAGGTTAATTAAATATTCAGCCATCTTAAGCATCTGTTTCTTAGGCATGGGGCCTTGCACTGGAGACTACTGTACAGTCTTTTTTGTTTTTAAAGGGCATTTCAACTTAGCATAAGATTTGATGGTGAGTGTAGTCGGTCTGAAGACACCTTCTGCAACAGAAGGCGTTTCAGCTGTACTGGAATCTCCTTTTGCTCTCGAGTCGGAAGGGGCTAAGGATGAAGGCTGCAGCGGCCTAGTAATCTCCGCTTGGGAGTCGGAGGCCATCTGAGGTTCTAAATCAGCAGTCGTCAGGGGCTGCATAGGCACCTCACTGAAAACAGGAGAACCAGCGACTGGCCCAGCAGAGGCCTCAGAGTCTGGTTTGGGTCTCGGCTGCCTGCCCTTATCCTTGGGTTTTTTATGCATGCCGGTCGTCGGTTGCTCCAGCAGCATGGTATAATTAAATTTCCTACCAAAGTAATGTTGGGCGAAATCAAACCGACGTTTAATAGTGCGTTTATTAAATCTAGCACAAAACCGACAACCTGTGACGTCGTGGTCTGGGCCTAGGCAAGGAATACAATAAGAAGGGAAGTCCTTATGAGGTATTCGCTTCCCACAAGAAATACAATTGTTAACTTTTTCTGACATCGGACTGAGGCAAGAAAAGGTTCCCCAATGGTGTACTTAGCTTTATTGAAGACTTCGGTATGAAATTCGAATAGCAAATCTCAAGAGTCGGCCGACTGGCACTTGCGAACTGCTACTGCGTCAGGCACCGCGCGGCAAGAAAGACTGAAGAAAATGGCGTCGGATGCCTCATATTCCCCTGGCGCACTGACGTCAGGGAAGAAGCGACAGCAACCGACGTCGGACCAAAACTTTGGAACTCTGGCCGACTGCGGGAACACCTGACTGCAGGATAACCCAACTGCAGCAGTGTAACACGAACATCAGAAACCTGGTCAGTGGAATCATAGTCAGTATCTTGCCTAGGCCTTTTATTAGGAGGGGGATGGGAACCCCTGATCAGAGTAATTAGGTCATAGGCCATTTTAAGCATCTGTTTCTTTGGCATGGATGACTGTCCAGGTGAATGCTGTACTTGTTTCTTTGTCTTTAAAGGTGTTTTGAACTTTGCCTTGGCTGCTGAAATTATCTTGATAGTAAGCTGTGAAGGTCTGAAAACACCCTCAGAAGCCGATGCCTGCTCAGCGGATCTGGACCCATCTGAGGGAATAGTTTCCATAGGCCCAATACCTTGAGTTTCCAGAGGCCTAGTTGTCTCCACGTGGGAGTCAGAGGCGGCCTATGGCTCTGAGGTAGCGGGTGTCAGGGGCTGCTAAAGCACCTCACTGAGCACCGGCGACTGGCCTAGAAGAGGCTTCGTCGGTTTTGGACCTCGGATGCCTGTCCTTTTCTTTGTCCTTGCGCTTTTTATGAACTCCAGTCGTCAGTTGTTCCGATGGCATTATGTAGTTAAACCTTCGACCAAAGTAAAGCAAAATCGAACAGACACTTAATAGTTCGTTGGTTGAATCTTCCGCAAAACCGACAACTAGCAACGTCGTGGTCAGGGCCTAGGCAAGGAATACAGTAAAAATGGAAATCATTATGAGGTATTTGCTTCCCACAAGAAATACAATTGTTAACTTTTACTGACATCGGTCTGGAGCAAGAAAAACTTTCCCCAACAGGGCACTTAGCTTTATTGAAGACTTCGGACCAGAAATTCAATTTCGAAAATCTCAGGAGTACGCCAACCAGCACTTACGAACTGCTTTTGCTTCGGGCACCGCGCAGCAAGGAAGACTGAAGAAAATGGCGTCGGCTGCATCTTTTATACCCCTGGCGCACTGTCGTCAGGGAAGAGGCGACAGCAAGAGACGCCGGACCAGGACTTTGGAATTCAGGCAGACTGCGGGTAGCCTGCCAGCAGGATAACCCAAGTGTAATGATTGCAACAGTGAAGCACGATGAACATCACCCTCAGAAGCCGGTGTCTGTACAGGGGCTCCAGACCCATCCAAGGTAGACATCCACTGGTTCCATAGTCGAAGAAGCATCTTGCGGTATACCGGACTCCGAATGGGTCTCAGCAGAGGCCTGCGAATCCATAGAAGTGGGCATCATGGGCTGCAAAGGCGCCTCACTGTGTACCGGCAGACTGGCGACTAGTGTAACAGAAGCATCGTTGGCAGTTTTGGACCTATGCGGTCTGTCTCTGTCTTTATCCTTACGTTTTTTTTAGGAAAATCAGTAGTCGTATGGCTTACTGAAGCCATTTCGGAATACAGAGATCAAGCACGTAAGAATTTAGCAACAAAAATAGCCTGACGATGAATGGTTCGGGCATTATGCATGGCACAAAACCGACAGTGAGGGACGTCGTGGTCTGGGCCTAAACAGGTGACACAGTAAGACTGAAGATCTCTGTGATGTATTTGCTTTCGACAGGCAAGACAATTGTTAACTTTTTCTGACATCGGTTAGAGCAAGAAAAAAGGATCCTCAACGGGGTACTTAGCTTTAGAAGACTTAAGGATTATCAACTCGAAAAACGAAAATTTCAGGTAGTGGCGACCGGCACTTGCGAGCTGCTTCTGCTGCGGGCTCTTCCTCGGCAAGTAAGACTGATGTAATGGCATTGGCTGCCTGTTTTTATATCCCTGACGACCTGACGTCATGGAAGCGACAACAGCATCCGATGCAGAAATACTAAGACTCTGGTATTCAGGCTGACTGAGGGCTCCCTGCAGGCAGATACACCTAGTGTGATGACTGCAACAGTGAAACATGAAGAACATCTGTCTTTTGAATGGACTTGTTCAATTTGCTGAGCTCCAAAACTGGTCTCCAGTCCCCTGTTTTGTTTGCTACTAAAAAGAACCTTGAGTAAGTTCCGGACTTTATCTGTTCAAGCGGGACCTCTTGGATGACTCGGTTCTCTAGCAGCTTTGAATATGAACTGCTGCTTCCTCCCTCTGAGTGGAACATTGGCGATTTTCCTCAGGTTTGGAGGTGGAAGGGAAAAGGGTTATTATAGCACCTCTGAATATAATCCTATACACCCAAGTATCTTTTGATATGTCAAGCCAGGCACTCTGGTGCAGAGATAGGTGTCCAACAACTGCCACCAAAGGTGAGCAATCGGGCCCTCCTTCAGGAGTGCTGGAAGGCTCGTCAAAGAAAGAATCTCTGGACCCTTGGTGTTGGAAGCCTCCTCTACCATGGGGGTGGCGTTGACTGTTATAGTTCCCCCTCTGCCCCTGGGGGACTTTCTCACTGTGTGTCCTGGAAAGGAACCACGTATTTCCTCAACCACATCTTCCACCCACCTCACTGATTCTTTGTAAAGGATCTTTGAGGAGTCAAAAAACATACACCCACTATAGAGAGTGTATTTCCATCCTTCTCACACATGGATAAAGTGTCCTTCACTGTGGGTCAGAACAAGGAAGTGCCGTCAAAGGGAGCATTGATGAATGACTACTTGAACAGATCCACAAAATCACATGGGTGCATCCAGGCATGTCTCCCAATGGAAATGCCTGAACACACTGCCCTTGAGGCACCTTCAGGTGCATGCCAAATTAGCCTCATGGATGAATTCAAAATAGATTGTAGGGTAGCCAAATGAAAAGCCACAGAAGACTGGACCTCTGCAGGAATGGACACTGAAAGGGAATTTGAAAGTTTTTTGATCAAATCCCTTTGCAACTTAGTAATACGTGCCACATAATTCAACGACTTAAGGGCAAAAGTTGTTGAAGCGTAGACATGCTTCCCAAATCTGTCCATCACCCTAGACTCCCCTGTTAGGGGGATGAACAAAGAAACTGTTTGCCAAGTTCCATTTTGGTGGCTGATGCTACAACCATGGCATCCACAAACACACTTTTAGCATAAAATTCCTGTCCCAAAGATGGTGGTAGAATTTTGTCTGGTTTCCTGGGTATCAGTTCAACTGTGCTGGGTTCCTTCCAAGCCCACCGAACAATCAAATCTATTAGATCGGTAAGCGGAGTAACCCAGGAGGTAGATGGGCCAGCTATGAATGCCTTCAGAAATTCATACTCCTCGGGTGAAGGTAGCTGGGGGTCCAACCACCTCTCTGTTTCAGGATCGAGGATCTCTCCAAATGAGACATCTTCTGGAGGTGATCGTGGGGACCCTTCATCTTCATCGAACTCTGTATCCTCAGTGAGTGACTCGAGTAGAGTCTAAAGAACTTCTCTTACACTTCCTTTTCCTAGGGACCTCCTTGGTGGGGTGTTCTGGGGAGGTGTCAGAAGAGACTAATACCCTGCTAGGTAATCTGGTGATCTTAGACTGGCTGTCGTCGTGGCATCGAATGGTAAGGCTCTAGGCGCAGAGGCATCTGGGTGGATTGGAAATCTGAGGGAGGTGAAGATAAAACCCTCTTCAAAACCTCAAAGGCCGACTACGCCGAGAGAGAGAAGACCTCGGAGTCAAGAAGACAGGCTTCCGGACTGTTACCTCCTCCTGCCCCAAAAGCAGTCTCCTCAAGGAGGAAGTTGGAGTCAAGCTACACAGTGCCAAAACACCAAGGCAAGGAGATGGCTCTGAAACCTTTGAAGCAGATTCCAGCGCTACAGATCTGACATGGAGGCTCTAGCTCCAAGAGTCTTCCGGATCTGAAAAAGTCAGAGCCGAGGCACTCCGTAAACTTTGGATCCAACAATAAGGTAATCCTGGGATCTGAGCCTGACGAACCCAGAAGACCTGGATCTTTGGTCTCAAACAACCAAGGGAATCAGAGGAAGAGTCCGAGATGGTGGACTGGACGATGGATGGCCTGCCTGATCACAGCCAGTAAATGCTGATAACATACCCATCTCAATCTGCTCCAAGAGAAACTTCATCTGATCCATATAATCTTCAGTTAAACGTCTAGACGGTAGAGAAACTGCCAGTGAAGGATATTTTGTATGGTGTCTCTAAGAAAGGAGAAGGCAGCCTAGAAGGTACAGGAGGATCTACCGATGGAAAATACAGGTCCTGGGTAAAGGCATAGGATCCTGAGCTGTAGGATCGGACAGTTTCTTGGTGGGATTCAAGGATATTGGACCTGACAATCTCTTTCTCTTCGGATCTGAGGGGGAAGAGGTATGAGACCTCCTCAGATCTAAGCTTGATTTCTTCCTGGAAGGCTCGGAGGGCAGAGCCGAAGAAGTAGATGGAGCAGATGTCGTCAATTTTCTTGGGGGGGGGGGGATTAAGAACATGCAATAGCCTCTCTGAATGAACACAGTAAGAAACCTTTTAATATCACCTTGTTTTTTCTATCCACCAAACTGTGAGGATTAAAATTACAGTAAATAGTACATTCTTCTTGACAATGTTGAAAGTCCAAAGAGTAGACACAGAGACAGCATTTCATGTCCACACTTGGAAAATTTTTTGAAACTGGAAGGCCCGTTCTCAACCTGAAACTGAAGAAATAAGGCAACCTTAGATGAGTTTTCATTGTTTTTTTTTTTTTGTTAAAGCAGAAAAAGAAGAGTAATTATCAACAATGGTAATTAAGATTACTCTAACAAGTAGGAAACAGTAGAAAGAGAACAGTGAATATCAACTATGGTAAAATAGCTTACTCTACTGAGTAAGAAAAACAGGAGAAATATCAAAAAAACTTGGATAAAAATAGCTATATTAAATTTATGAGGGTAAGGAAACTATAAAGGAAGAAAAATATGAGGAAACATAACTTATTTTTAAAAATAAGCAATGAAGCTCAAGAGCTACAGGAACCACATCTTTCACGAAAAGCAGCAAACCAGATCTGAGTTAACTTAGGGTTGGTGCATTATGCGCAAGGGAGAAGCTTCGGAGTTTTTTGGTTACCATGAGCTTTAGTAACGGCCGAGACGAATAGGAGAATTGGATCTGAACCCATCAGTTGAGGACAATGAAAACTGACATCAAAAGTTAAGTTTTTACATTTTTTGTTTCTTTTTAGGTGAGAGCAGGATGTCTAAAGGCCAAAGGTTCCGCCACATTGGAAAATGCGAGGCTCTTGAATGTTAGATCTCGAGATATGTATTAGGAGAAGCTAGCATTGTGTAAAGGGCTTTAGGCACCAACTGGCAAATTTTACAGTTAGGTAATTATGTTCTTCCCCCTAAGCCATAGCTCTCAACCTTCCATCTCCAAAATGAGGAACACTCGCCTTCATAATGTGGAACAAATGGGCAAAATGTGGAACATTTACTAACAGCTTACTAACAACTTCAACTAGGAAGGTCATGGGATGGTTAAAATATACTGGTTTTACTTATAAAGAAGATCCTTTAATGAATTAATATGATTAATTTCTATTTACCATGGATTTCACTTCAAAAAAATTCCTAACACTGAATGTGTGACAGACTCTTTCAGTGTGGAACTTTGAGGAACATGAACTTTTTAAGACCCCAAATGAGATACATCCCTCGTAATGAAGTACACTTGAGAGGTATGCCCCAAGCAAAACACAGAGTGGAAGTCTTTGTAAGGAATCTGCCTTCCACATTTGCACTCCTCTCTCTTCGTTGACATGAACAAATCTTAGATAAAATTTCTTTACTGGGACACTTATATGAGCAAGCCTTGGAAGTGGTAGCAGCACACAATCCAGTAAACAGACGGTCCTTACTGAAGTTCCTGCTTTTAGAATGGAAGCAAGATTAACCAGATGTATGAGCATAGGATTCTCTAACTATGCATCCGTACACTCACAGGCTGATGTCAAACACGAGATATAGGCAGCATCAAGAAGATTTTTGCCTTTGGTACCCTGCCCAGACATCAGATTAACTTTGGCAGGAGAACCCACAAATACTGGAATATTGCAACAGTGATCTAATGAAGGAAATCTGGTTTACTGTAGTGTGCATAAAAAAAAGGCAAGAGCTGAGGACAACCATCTGGAAATGGTCACATTTGATACTGATTTGTCCTTTCTTAGCCCTAACATAACAAAAAGCTAATCAACTTTTCTAAAGAATGTCTGTCAATACAGTATCTCAACTGCTTATGCTTGTCCCGAATATGAAGAATCTTTTTCCCTAGTTCTGACTGTCAGGATAGAATACTGGGAGACTGATGGCTTGATTCAAAGTAAACTCAAACAAACCTGGGCATGAATGAGAATTTTTCTTAGTGTCACCCTATTCCTGCTGAAGGCCAGATAGGGTTTACCCACCATGACAGCTTGTAATTCAAATACTTTTCTTGCACAGTTTTCCATGTAATAAAGTAAAAGTTGCATACTTACCATGATAATAAATCTGTACTGTCTTCTTCCATGTATCGCAACCTGTGGGTTACCATGTCAGACTCGGATCAGGCACCAGCCTTTTCAGAATCTTCAGTCTAAGAGTTCCACCTTCTCTACCCATAATACTCTACTCCAACGACCTCTCCTCAGAGTCTGCCCCATGAAAACTCCTAGAAATATTAATTGTCATAAAAACGATAAGTAGGGAAAAGAGGGCAGCAAAAATGGACCCTCTTACACAAGCTTCGAGGCTAAGGAGCGCTCACTAAAAAGTGACAATCTGGATACGGTACAGAAGGAGGGATGCTCAATCAGCACAGAAGACAACACAGATTTCTTATGTTAAGTACATAACTTTTGTATCTGAAGTGGTCTTTTCAGTCTGTTCTCATCCTGTGGGACTCCCTAGCCAGCAGCAATCGCAGGAATCCCCTAGAACAGAACATTCGGTAGAACGATGGAATAAAACAGTTCCAGACCTAGAATAAACATCTGGTTTGTAATGGTACACAAAGGTGCGAGTGTTTCACCAAGTAGCTGCAGCACAAATACCATCAATAGAAGCCTGTAAGAAAGTCGAAGTGCCACCGCTCTTCTGGAAAGACCTCTAGGCCTCACAGGTAAACAAAAGGCAAGTTTGAATCAGGATGTCAAAGCATGAATCAGAGGGGCTGCAGTCAACTGCCACAGAGTGGCAGAGGTAGTGTATAACGGAAGAATGCCAAAGAAGCTGAAAAGAAAGGTATACAAAATAGTGGTAACAGTTCTACTGTATGGTACAGAAACCTGGGCACTAAAGGAAGAGCAGTTGAGGAAGCTACAGATGAAGAGCCTGTGATGGGTGGTAGGATACAAACTGTGGGATAGACAAAAATAAGAACAGCAGTGCAGAAGCCAAAGTACGTCGAACTGCAGAGAAGGTCAAAAATAGCAGATTATGATGCTTTGGGCATGTGCAGAAAAGCAGAAGACAATCTGGGGGAAGTAAATCTGGGACAGACAGGAAGAAGGTATGAGGAAACAAGAGCATCCAGCAAAGGGATGGATTGTGTGACAGAATACCTGCAGTCAGGCATGACTGCTGAAGGCAGAGATCGTGAGCTAACATGGCAAGCTGACCCCTTGTAGAAAATGAGAAAATGAGGATTGATGATGCTGCTGTTACAGGAGGAAAAAGCAGAGGAGCATTGTAGAAGCCCCTTGAGTTTGCTCATCGATCACTGAAGGCTCAGGAGCCGCAGGTGGCACATATTTGACACTAAATGAGCAGACTCAAGGCAATAAACACCTGTTGTGGGCTTCTTGCAGTGGCAGTGCCCACAGGAAACTTTTTTAAATCCCGAAGCCTTCTCCATGTTCAGAGGAATTTAAAAACTATGATATGCACACTGCAACTATTGTACAGAAGAAAAACCTTAACACAACCTAGTTAGAAAAAAACACAGAAGAAAAGATTAAATGCCTTAACCTTACCTACTGGCAATTAATATCAATAAGCAATAATTAAGATTAATAATGACTGTTCGAGAAAGAAGGCAAAGCCCAGAAATGCCAAAACACTACTGACTATGGCACAGCAAAAAAAGTACAGTTTTGTACCTACCATAAATGTAGATGTCCGATAGGAATGCATCTGCAGTCCTTACAAATGGGTTGTCCTGTCGTCAGGCAGCCCTTCGGTTGGCCGGATTCCAAAGTCTGGGTCTGGCCTCGGCTGGTGTCGCACTTCATCCGACGTCATTGCTGCAGTTATTCGGGTATAAAGGCATCAGCCGACGCCATTTTCCTCAGTGTTTCTTGCCCCAGATGCCAGGTGCCCTCTTGGAAGGCTAAATTTGGATAAATGCCAATGATTCCAAATAGTAGAGAGCAAACACAAAAAAATAAGCATGTATGTACATATATACAAACAAATACACCATAATAGATTCCCCCAGCTAGCTAAAGGATGGACAAATACCCTAGGAGTACCACAGAGGGGAAGGTGGGTGGGTAATCCTGACTGCAGATGCATTCCTATCGGACATCTACATTTATGGTAGGTACAAAACTGTACTATGTCCTTCAAGGATGCATCTGCAGTCCTTACAAATGGGTAGAATACCATAGCCAAACTGGGGGAGGAGGAAAAATAAAGTTATGGTGTAGTTAGGATCCCTTGCAAAACAGCAGTTGCAAAACCTGCTCGGGATCTAGAGTATAAAGGTAAATTATAATGCTTGGCAAAAGTATGCACGGAGCTCCAAGTAGCAGCCTCTAAAATGTCCTTGGTAGCCACTCCGCGTAAGAAAGCTGTGGTAGTGGCTGTAGCCCTTGTAGAGTGAGGCCTGATGTTCTCTGGAGTTTTCTTTCCATGGTAGGAGTAACAAAATCTAATGCAATTTCCTATCCACTTTGAGATTGTCTGTTTTGAAATTGCTCTTCCTTCCCTTCCCGTTGCATATGCTACCAGTAGCTTGTCAGTTTTTCTATTGACCTTGGTCCTGTCCAGGTAGTAGCGTAATTGTCTATGTACATCCAAGGTATGCAGCAGTCTTTCCCCCCTGTTCTGTGGGTTGGGGAAGAATGTAGGTAGGTGGATAGCCTGATTCAATGAAACTCTGGAGACCACCTTAGGCATAAAGGAAGGATTTGTTCTCATGGACACACTATCTTGATGGAAGATCAGGAAGGGTTGTACTGCCATTAATGCCTGAAGTTCAGATACCCTTCTTGCTGAAGTGATTGCCAGCAGAAAAGCCGTCTTCCATGATAAGTATTGTAATTCTGCTGTTGCTGCTGGTTCGAAATTAGGAAGTGTCAATTTTTCTAGCACAAAGTTCAAGTCCCATGCTGGCAATGGTGGCTTCCTAGGAGGTTTTACATTTTTAATTCCTCTCAGAAACTGTCTGAGCAGAGGATGTGAGAAGACAGGAGGATCCAAGTCGTATTCTGCTGAAATAGCTGATGCATGAATCTTGATGGAGGAATAGGACAGGCCTGTATGGAAGAGCTCTGCCAAGTATTCCAGGATGTTGGCTATGTTTACCAGTGACACATCTTCTCCTTTTGCAGTACTCCAAATGAGATATCTTTTCCATTTTGCTGAGTAATTTTTTCTTGTTGAGGGTCTGCGAGCCTCAAGGATAATGTCTTTAACCCTTTGGGATAAATTTGGGTTAATTGGTCTTATGCAATGTTCCAGTCAGCTGCAGAGTTTTCAGGTTTGGATGCAGATTGTTGTAGTTGTTCTGTGTTAACAGCAAGGGAACCAGGGGTAGTGGCCATATTTGTTCCAGAGACATGCTCCTCAGTAATGGGTACCAATGTTGCCTTGGCCAGTCTGGAGCTATCAGAATGATCCTTGGACGGTCCTCTTTGATCTTCAATAGCACCTTGTGCATCAAAGGAAGTGGTGGGAATGCATATGCTGTCAGGTTTTTCCAACTGAAAGATAGGGAGTCCACTTTCCAAGCAAGTGGGTGGTACGTCCTTGTGCAGAATTTCTTTAGCTGGTGATTGCGTGGGGATGCAAATAAGTCTATTTCTGGAAGCCCCCATTTTCTTGTAATGGTTTTGAAGATGTCCGGATGCAGCATCCATTCGTGGGCATCCGTGGTAGTCCTGCTTAGTATGTCTGCTAGAATGTTTTCTTTTCCTGGTACAAAAATTGCTTTTAACTGAATGTTGTAGCTCAGGGCCACATTCCAGAGGTTCAGTGCCATCCGGCAAAGAGGATACGAATGTGTGCCTCCCTGTTTGTTGATGTACCACATAACTGTGGTGTTGTCTGTCCTTATCATCAATTGACCTTGTTGGAGAAATGGTCTGAATGCCTGAATTGCCAGTTTTACTGCCAGCATTTCCTTTAGATTTATGTGTAGGTGCAACTGGTCTTGAGTCCATAAGCCTTGTATGCACTTGTCCAGCATGTGGGCCCCCCAACCGAGGTCTGAGGCGTCCATCGTGATGGTTTGGCTTGGTTGAGTACTGTGGAAGGGCAATCCTGTGTTTGATTGACAAGCCTGAGCCCACCATAGGAATTCTTGCTTCAGGCATGGAATAATTGGAATCTGGGTTTCTAAGCTGTGCTTGTGTTGAGACCATAAATTCCTTAGGTACCACTGTAGTTTTCTCATATGCAGTCTGGCATGAGGAACCAATATTATGCAGGATGCCATGAAGCCCAAGGCTTGCAGTACTTTTCTTGCTGTCAGATGGTTCTGCTTTGTTAATGCCAAGAAGTAGAGATGTAGCTGCTCCTGTTTTTCTACCGTTAGGAATGCCATTTGTTTTGATGTGTCCAACTCTGCACCCAAAAAGGTTATTCTTTGGGATGGTATCAGCCTTGACTTTTTTATATTGACTGTGTATCCCAGGGCTTGTAGCACGTAAATGACCCTTTGTAAGTCTTCTGCTAGCTTGTTTTTGCTGTCCGCTTATATCAGGCAGTCGTCCAGGTAAGGGTAGATTTGGATTCCCTGAAGCCTGCAATGAGCAATTACTGATGCCAGGCATTTCGTGAACACTCTGGGTGCAGTAGATAAGCCAAAAGGCAATGCTGAGAATTGATAATGCTCTGATCCTGCAAGAAATCTGAGGTATCTTCTGCAATTTGGTCGTATGGGGACGTGCAGGTATGACTCCTTGAGATCTAGAGTTACCAGCCAAGACTCCTTGCCCAGCATGGGAAGAAGCTGCTGTAGAGTCAACATTTTGAATTTTGGAACAATGAGGAATGTGTTTAAAGCGGACAGGTCGAAAATAGGTCTCCATTTGCTCTCTTTTCTTGGTACCAGGAAGAGTCTGGAGTAAAATCCCTTTCCTTGCTCCATAGATGGTACCTTTTCCACAGCTCTCATCTTTAATAATTGGGATATTTGTTTTAGAGCTTCTACCTTTTGATTTGGAGGTAGGTTTGGCATTCCTCTCTTCCCTGGTAGAGTATGGAAGTGAAACCTGTAGCCTTGGTCTATTGTCTGTAAAATCCACTTGTCTCTTGTGATGTAATGCCAGTTTATTGAAAATAAGGTTAGCTTCCCGCCTAAAGGTGCTTGTAGCTGCTCCCTGGTAGGCGGTGCCAGAGCCAAGTCACTGTGATTGTCCTGTAGTTGTGGTGGTGGCTGTGTCTGTGGCTGTACTTCGCTGGTTGTTACTCTGCCACTGGCGTCCCCTGTAGGCACCCCTGGATTGGTTTCTGCCTCTTTAACGCCTATTCCTGCCCCTCTGAGCTCTGGACGAGTCTGGAAAGGACCAATTCTTGGAGGGCCAATTCCTGCTAAACCTTGGCGGTTGGACCTGTAAGAAATCTTTTACTGTTTGGACAGATTTTGCCTTCTCTTCCATCTTCTTCAGCACCTGTTGTGCAGGAGAGCCAAACAAAATGATCTTATCCATAGGAGCATCTAATAGTTTGGACTTGACACGGTCTGGTAAGGCCTGCTCTTTTAACCATGCATGCCTTCTGATAACTGTGCCAGTCATGGCTGATCTAAAGGAAGCTTCCAGTGCATCATAGCCGCATTTTAAAGAATGGTTACTGACTTGCTGAATGTTATGTACCATTTCCTGAACAGATTTTTTGTCTAATGATTCAGAGGACAGTTTTTTGGTTAACTGGTCTAGCATAAATTCTTGATACTGGATCATGTGAAATTGACAGTTCAAGGCCCTAGCTGAAAAAGTAGCAGAAGTGTAAACTTTTTTACCCCATCTCTCCAAGGATCTGGATTCCCTTTCTGAGGGGAGGGGGTTTTTAGCAGAAGTAGCTGCTACCGCCTTAGGTCGTTGGGAAATAGTCTCGGGATCTGCAAAAGGAGCCTTATACAAATGGTAATGTGTGTCCGGGACCCTGTAGTATCTATCAGGCTTAGCAGGGGCCGGAGGTAGAGAATCAGGAGCAGTACAAGCATCATTAAATGCATCATCTACAACAGAAAGAACTGGAGGTATGGCTAAAGGCCTATGTTGTGGTAAATGCAGAAAGGTTCTAAGCCTTTTTCTGGAGTCTGAAAAATCCTGGCCCTGCCACTGAAATTGTTCCCTCATAGCATGCACGGTTTCCCCAAAGGAAAATTCCTCAGGCGGAGAGGCAGAAGGGATGGACTCTTCAGCATCAGAGTCTTCATAAGGGGAGAAAGGAGCCTCTGGAGGGTCCGAATCATCTGAATCAGAGGAATCATCTGTAGAAAGTGGCTGAGGGGGCTCTGCTCTAGGCCTCTTCTCTGGAGGTGGCTGAGAGGCCCTGTCTGGTTGAGGTTGGGATCCCCGGATTAAAGAAATTAGATCCTCTGCTAAACTAAGCATTTGAGAACTAGAGCTGGGCCTGTGAGAGGGGGTCTTAGCAAGCACAGTCTTAGTAGCTTTAGCTGCTTTAGCCCTGGCAAAGGCCTTTATGGACATGGCTGCAGGTGGCCTAGCAGCTCCACGTGCAGGGGTTGAAACATCCAAGGGAATAGTGTCAGATAATTCCTGAGAAACTGCAACAGCAGGTGGGTTTTCTGAAGCCGATTCCACAAGGTTGGAAGAGGCCTCGGTAGAAGGTAAGTTTTCGGCTGAAGGAAGAACCGCTTGCTCGGTTTCAGCCGAAACCGAGACGGTTGGCTTAACCGCGGTTTCGGCCGAAGCCGCGGACTGCGAGTGTGGGTCCTTTTCCTTGCGCTTTTTAGACATTTGCGTAGTCTGAGGATCCGACGGCATAATATAAGCAAAATCGGAGCCGAAAAACTCCTCAGCAAATTCAGACCGACGTCTAAGCGTCCGCCGGTTAAAAGAAGCACAGGCTAGACAAGCTGCTACGTCGTGGTCTGGGCCTAAACAGGGTAAGCAGTAAGAGTGGAAATCTTTATGAGGTATTTGTTTCCCACAAGTTAAACAGTTATTCACTTTTTCTGACATCGGCTGAGGCAAGAAAGAGGCCCCAAAGGGGTACTTAGCTTTTTAGAAGTCTTCGTAGAAGTATTCGGTAGTAGTAATCTCTGGTTCTGACCGACCGGCACTTGCAAACAGCTTCTGCTTCGGGCACCACGCGGCAAGAAAGACTGAGGAAAATGGCGTCGGCTGATGCCTTTATACCCGAATAACTGCAGCTATGACGTCGGGTGAAGTGCGACACCAGCCGAGGCCAGACCCAGACTTTGGAATCCGGCCGACCGAAGGGCTGCCTGACGACAGGACAACCCATTTGTAAGGACTACAGATGCATCCTTGAAGGACATCAAAAATACAACACTAAAGATGTTCACAGAAATATCAAAGGGTAGAGGAAAATAGCAACATTTTTATCCAACTATCCAAAAGAGGATTAAAACTGGTGAAGCTCTTGACCACAATCCAAACACGATAGCGAAAAACCAGACCTGAAGACAGGATGTTAGAATAAGCTACTGTAAGCAGAAGAGGCAGAGTTCTTAGACTGAACAAACTGAAATGGCTGGCATTGGCTCCGATAACCCACAGGATGAGAATGGATGGAAAAAAACATCAGATCTTCAAGACTGTTTGACGTACAGGTTCAAATGTAGATATGATTAACTTCTCCAGTGCAAAGTTAATATCCTAGGAAGCAGCAACCTGTTGGTGTGGCAGTTGCAATGTAAAGCTGTGCAAACCCTACTTACCTGTACCAGTAAATGTTCAAATTTCACACTGCCTTAGTGACATATGGGCTCTGCACCCTCACAAACCCACACTGGCAGCTTTGCAGAGCTCAGAACCCGCCTTACTGATTATCTGTGATAGCGGACTAAGTCCCTCCCATCAGGGGAAGCTTAAACCCATCACAGAAAGTAAGCTATTCAGGCTTTTAGTGCCAAGTAGAAAGAAAGTACAGTTTTGTACCTACCATAAATGTAGATGTCCGATAGGCATGCATCTGCAGTCCTTACAAATGGGTTGTCCTGTCGTCAGGCAGCCCTTCGGTCGGCCGGATTCCAAAGTCTGGGTCTGGCCTCGGCTGGTGTCGCACTTCACCCGACATCATAGCTGCAGTTATTCGGGTATAAAGGCATCAGCCGACGCCATTTTCCTCAGTGTTTCTTGCCCCAGATGCCAGGTGCCCTCTAGGAAGGCTAAATTTGGATAAATGCAAATGGTTCCAAATAGTAGAGAGCAAACAAAAAATAAGCATGTATGTACATATATACAAACAAATACACCATAATAGATTCCCCCAGCTAGCTACGAGATGGGCAAATACCCTAGGAGTACCACAGAGGGGAAGGAGGGTGGGTAATCCTGACTGCAGATGCATGCCTATCGGACATCTACATTTATGGTAGGTACAAAACTGTACTATGTCCTTCAAGGATGCATCTGCAGTCCTTACAAATGGGTAGAATACCATAGCCAAACTGGGGGAGGAGTAGTATTAAGATTATGGTGTAGTTAAGATCCCTTGCAAAACAGCAGTGGCAAAACCTGCTCGGGATCTGGAGTATAAAGGTAAATTATAATGCTTGGCAAATGTATGCACGGAGCTCCAAGTAGCAGCCTCTAAAATGTCTTTGGTAGCCACTCCTCGTAAAAAAGCTGTGGTAGTGGCTGCAGCTCTTGTAGAGTGAGGCCTGATGTTTTAGGTTCATAGGTTCATAGATTAGTACTAAGCTAACTGCCCTTGCGAGCCATTTTAAGCCTAGCCATTTATCCCTTGTGAGACTCAAACCCTGCACCTTTTGCTTGCAAGGCAAACACCTTAACCATTAGGCCACCCTCCCAACCCTGGAGTTTTCTTCCCATGGTAGGAGTAACAAAATCTAATGCAATTTCCTATCCACTTAGAGATTGTCTGTTTTGAAATTGCTTTTCCTTCCATTCCTGTTGCATATGCTACCAGTAGCTGGTCAGTTTTTCTATTGCTCTTAGTCCTGTCCAGGTAGTAACGTAATTGTCTATGTACATCCAAGGTATGCAACAGTCTTTCTCCCCTGTTCTGTGGGTTGGGGAAGAATGTAGGTAGGTGGATAGCTTGACTTAAAGATACCCTGGAGACCACCTTTGGCATAAAAGTAGGATTAGTTCTCATGGACACTATCTTGATGGAAGATCAGGAAGGGCTGTACTGCCATTACTGCCTGTAGCTCAGATACCCTTCTTGCTGAAGTGATTGCAAGCAGGAAAGCAGTTTTCCATGATAAGTATTGTAATTCTGCTGTTGCTGCTGGTTCGAAAGGAGGTAGTGTCAACTTTTCTAGCACAAAGTTCAAGTCCCATGCTGGCAATGGTGGCTTCCTAGGTGGTTTCACATTTTTAATTCCTCTCAGAAACTGCCTGAGCAGAGGATGTGAGAAGACTGGAGGATCCAAGTTGTATTCTGCTGAAATAGCTGATGCATGAATCTTAATGGAAGAATAGGACAGGCCGTTGTGGAAGAGCTCTGCCAAGTATTCCAGGATGTTAGCTATGTTTACCAGTGACACATTCTCTCCTTTTGCAGTACTCCAAATGAGATATCTTTTCCATTTTGCTGAATAATTTTTTCTTGTTGAGGGTCTGCGAGCCTCCAAGATAATGTCTTTAACCCTTTGAGATAAATCTGGGTTATTTGGTCTTATGCAATGTTCCAGGCAGCCAGTTGCAGTGTTTTCAGGCTTGGATGCAGGGTTTTGAAGTTGTTCTGTGTTAACAGCAAGGGAACTAGGGGCAGAGGCCATATTTGTTCCCAAGACATACTCCTCAGTAATGGGTATCAATGTTGCCTTGGCCAGTCTGGAGCTATCAGAATGATCCTTGGATGGTCTTCTTTGATCTTCAATAGCACCTTGTGCATTAAAAGGAAGTGGTGGGAATGCATATGCTGTCAGGTTTTTCCAACTGAAAGATAGGGAGTCCACTTTCCAAGCCAGTGGGTGGTACGTCCTTGTGCAGAATTTTTTCAGTTGGTGATTGTGTGGGGATGCAAATAAGTCTATTTCTGGTAGTCCCCATTTCCCTGTAATGGTTTTGAAGATGTCCGGATGCAGCATCCATTCGTGGGCATCCGTGGTAGTTCTGCTTAGGATGTCTGCTAGTATATTTTCTTTTCCTGGCACAAAAATTGCTTGTAACTGAATGTTGAAGCTCAGTGCCACATTCCAGAGGTCCATTGCCATCCGGCATAGAGGATATGAATGTGTGCCTCCCTGTTTGTTGATGTACCACATAACTGTGGTGTTGTCCGTCCTTATCAGCAGTTGACCCTGTCGAAGAAATGGTCTGAATGCCTGAATTGCCAGTTTTACTGCCAGCATTTCCTTTTGATTTATTTGTAGGCGCAGCTGGTCTTGAGTCCATAAGCCTTGTATGCACTTGTCCAGCATGTGTGCCCCCCAACCGAGGTCTGAGGCATCTGTTGTGATGGTCTGGCTTGATTGAGTGGTGCGGAAGGGCAGTCCCTTGTTTGATTGACAGGCCTGAGCCCACCATTGGAATTCTTGCTTCAGGCATGGAATTATTGGAATTTGGGTTTCTAGGCTGTGCTTGTGCTGAGACCATAAATTCCTTGGGTACCACTGTAACTTTCTCATATGTAGTCTGGCATGTGGAATCAATATTATGCAGGATGCCATGTAGCCGAGAGCTTGTAGGACCTTTCTTGCTGTTAGCTGGTTCTGTTTTGTTAATGCCATGAAGTAGAAAGTGAGTTGTTCCTGTTTTTCTACTGTCAGGAATGCCATTTGTTTTGATGTGTCCAGATCTGCACCCAAGAAGGTTATCCTTTGGGATGGTATCAGCCTTGACTTTTTTATATTAACTGTGTATCCCAGGGCTTGCAGTAGTTGAATGACCCTTTGCAAATCTTTTGTTAATTTGTTCATGTTGTCCGCTTGTAACAGGCAGTCGTCCAGGTAAGGGTAAATTTGAATTCCCTGAAGCCTGCAATGAGCAATTACTGATGCCAGGCATTTCGTGAATACTCTGGGCGCAGTAGATAAGCCAAAGGGCAATGCTGAGAATTGATAATGCTCTGATCCTGCAAGAAATCTGAGGTATCTTCTGCAATTTGGTCGTATGGGGACGTGCAGGTATGCCTCCTTGAGATCTAGAGTTACCAGCCAAGACTCCTTGCCCAGCATGGGAAGAAGCTGCTGTAGGGTCAGCATTTTGAATTTTGGAACAATGAGGTATGTGTTTAAAGCGGACAGGTCGAGAATAGGTCTCCATTGGTTTTCTTTTCTTGGTACCAGGAAGAGTCTGGAGTAGAATCCTTGCCCTTGTTCCATAGATGGTACTCTTTCTACAGCTCTCATCCTTAGTAAGTGTGCTATTTGTTCTAGAGCTTCTGTCTTCTGATTTGGAGGTAGGTTTGGCATTCCTCTCTTCCTTGGTAGAGTATGGAAATGAAACCTGTAACCTTGGTCTATTGTCTGTAAAATTCATTTGTCTCCTGTGATGTAATGCCAGTTTACTGAAAATAGGGCTAGCTTCCCGCCTAAGGGTGCCTCTAGTTGTTCCCTGGTAGGCGGTGCCAGAGCCAAGTCACTGTGATTGTCCTGTGGAAGTGGTGGTGGCTGGATCTGTGGCTGTACCTCGCTGGTTGTTAGCCTGCCACTGACGTCCCCTGTAGGCACCTCTGGATTGACCCCTGCCTCTTGAGCGTCTATTCCTGCCTCTCGGAGCTCTGGAGGTGTCTGGAAAGGACCAATTCTTGGAAGGCCAGTTCCTGCTAAACCTTGGAGGCTGGACCTGCAAGAAATCCTTGACTGTCTGGACAGATTTTGCTTTCTCTTCCACCTTCTTCAGCACCTGCTGTGCAGGGAAGCCAAACAAATTGAGCTTATCCATGGGAGCATCTAGGAGCTTTGATTTAACATGGTCTGGTAAGGACTGTTCTTTTAACCATGCATGTCTTCTGATCACTGTGCCAGTCATGGCTGATCTAAAGGAAGCCTCCAGTGCATCATAGCCGCATATTAAGGAATGATTACTGACCTGCTGAATGTTATGTACCATTTCCTGTACAGATTTTTTGTCTAATGGTTCATCCGAGGACAGTTTTTTTAGTTAACTGGTCTAACATAAATTCCTGATATTGAAACATGTGGAATTGACAGTTCAAGGCCCTAGCTGAAAGAGTAGCAGAAGTGTAAACTTTTTTACCCCATCTCTCTAAGGCCCTAGATTCCCTTTCAGAGGGGAGGGGGTTTTTGGTAGAGGTAGCTGCTACAGCCTTGGGTCCCTGGAAGATAGTTTCGGGGTCAGCAAAAGGGGCCTTATACAAATGATAATGTGTGTCCGGAACCCTGTAGTACCTATTGGGCTTAGCAGGGGCCGGAGGAAGAGAATCAGGAGCAGTACAAGCATCATTAAAAGCATCATCCACAACAGTAAGTACTGGAGGAATGGCTAAAGGCCTATGCTGTGGTAAATGCAAAAAGGTTCTAAGCCTTTTCCTAGAGTCTGAAAAATCCTGGCCCTGCCATTGAAATTGTTCCCTCATAGCATGCAAGGTTTCCCCAAAAGAAAATTCCTCAGGCGGAGAGGCAGAAGGAATGGACTCTTCTGCATCAGAGTCCTCATAAGGAGAAAAAGGGGCCTCTGGAGGGTTAGAATTATCTGATTCATCAGAGGAGCCATCTGAAGAAACTGGCTCAGGGGGCTCTACTCTAGTCCTCTTCTCTGGAGGTGGATGAGAGGCCCTGTCTGGATGTGGTTGGGATCCCCGGATCAAAGAAATGAGATCCTCTGCTAGACTAAGCATTTGTGAACTAGAACTGGGCCTGTGAGAGGGGGTCTTAGCAGGCACAGTTTTGGTAGTTTTTGCTGCTTTAGCCCTGGCAAAGGCCTTAATCGACATGGATGCAGGAGGCCTAGCAGCTCCACGTGCAGGGGTAGAAATATCCAAAGGGATAGTATCAGATAAATCCTGTGAACCTGCAAGAGCAGGTGGGATTTCAGTAGCAGATTCAGCCAAGCTGGATGAGGCCTCGGTAAGTGGCAAGCTTTCGGCCGAAGGAAGAACCGTGGACTCGGTTTCAGCCGAAACCGAGACACTCGCGGTTGGCTTAACCGCGGTTTCGGCTGAAACCGCGGACCGCGAGTGTCGGTCCTTTTCCTTGCGTTTTTAGAAATTTGCGAAGTCAGAGGATCCGATGGCATAATGTAAGCAAAAGCGGAGCCGAAAAACTCTTCAGCAAATTCCGACCGACGTCTAAGCGTCCGTCGGTTGAAAGAAGCAAAGGCTAGACAAGCTGCTACGTCGTGGTCTGGGCCTAAGCAAGGCAAGCAGTAAGAGTGGAAATCTTTATGAGGTATTTGTTTTCCACAATTTAAACAGTTATTCACTTTTTCTGACATCGGCTGAGGCAAGAAAGAGTCCCCAACGGGGTACTTAGCTTTTTAGAAGTCTTCGGTACTTGTAGTTAGTAATCTTCTGGTTCTGACCGACCGGCACTTGCGAACAGCTTCTGCTTCGGGCGCCACGCGGCAAGAAAGACTGAGGAAAATGGCGTCGGCTGATGCCTTTATACCCGAAGAACTGCAGCTATGACGTCGGGTAAAGTGCGACACCAGCCGAGGCCAGACCCAGACTTTGGAATCCGGCCGACCGAAGGGCTGCCTGACGACAGGACAACCCATTTGTAAGGACTGCAGATGCATCCTTGAAGGACATCCAAGGAAGCAAGAAATGCCTGAAATTAGAAGTTAAGTACTTAACCATAACTTGGCATCTGTGTTGTCCATTTTCATTCTTCCTATTGGGTCTGACTAGGCCACATTTACAAGACTTCAAATCCAATTCTCAAGCTCCTCTATCTACCCACAATGCCCTATTCTAACCCCAACTCCTCAGATCGAGTTTGCTGCCAAATCTCCCACTTTATCATAGAGACAGAAACGGATACAAGAAACAAGTTTGGGCTCAAAGCTGGAACTGAAAGGTTCCAATACAGACAGATACTTCCTGGAGTGACAAGGTCAGGGGATGGCTGGGAGGGAAGGTGAGGAAGAATGAAAATGGACAGCACAGATGCCAAGTTATGGTAAAGTACATAACTTCTAAGTATGATGGTGTCCTTTTCATTCTTCCTCACAAATGGGACAGAAACCCCAGCTACACATCTCCTGGGTGCTACTTATGGAAGGACATGCCGGAGCACAGTCAAACCAAAGGAAGCACTGCTTCTAGACACAATATTTAGTTTGTAATGTGTAAAAAAAAAGGTGCAAGTCTGACAAAGTGAATGAGGCACAAACATAGTCGATGGAAGTTCTCAATGAAAAGGCAGATGAAGTAGTCATAGATCTAATACAATGAACTCTAGGGGGGTCAAAGCAAATCTAATCCTTTTTTGCGAATAAACCAATGAAATGAAATCAGTAATCCATTTGGCCAGTGTAACTTCAGAAACTGCCTGACCCAAGTGGTTAGGGTCAACGGATACAAACAGATTAGACTTCCTGAACTGCTTTGTCCTGTGAAGGTAAAAGCATAACTGTCTGTGCACATCAAGGAAGTGAAGCATGTATTCTCCTTTGTTTGTATAACTTGGAAAGAAGACTGGTAACTGCATAGATTGATTACTAGTACACTGTTGCTATTTTAGGAAGAAAGAACGAACTGGTCTGTACAGATGCCCTGTCCTTGGGAAAAATTATGCAAAGAGGATTAGCCAATAGGGCCTGAAGTTCAGAAACTTTTTTTGCTGACGTGATAGCCACTACAAAGATCATTTTCCAAAAAAGAAACTTCATGTCGCAAGTGTTCACTGGTTCAAAATGTTTCTGGGTTAAACCGTGCAGGACGACAGTAAGGTCCCCAAGGAGTAGAGGGGTCCTTTACTGTGGGTCTGAGAAGAAAGCCACCGTTCATGAAAGATTTACATAACCTGGACAAAGCCACAGAAACGGAATTGTTTCCAGCATGGAAATTGGAAATTGCTGCTAATCGAAGTTTAATAGTAGAGAAGCTAGCCCCTTCCTTAAAAAGAATAGTTAGAAAGAGAGGAATGGCTGAAAAGGGTCAATATTTTGTTTGGAAGCCCAAATAGAGAACCTTTTCCATTTTCTTCTGTAAACTTCCTTGGTAGAAGCCTTCTGGGAGGCCAAGATAATGTCATGAACCGGGGGAACAAGCCTGGACTGTAACTATTACTGGAGGTGGAGAAACCATGTGGTTAGCTTGAGGGCATGTAGACTGGAGACAGGGGTGTTGAATTCCCAAAGGATGAGATAGGAGATCATGACTGGGTTCCAGTAACCATGGCATATATTTCAAGTGAGACCAGAGGAAGGGGAACTGTACTTGTCGAGGGTAGAAAGGGGCTGTGACACCCCCCCCCGGCCAGTAATCAGGGAGCCTGAATCCTCACACCACTGATATTGGTGAGGGACGTTCACTTGGAACAAAGATAGGTACACTGAGTTTTTCCAGATCCAGATCTCTGCACCAATTTCCCCTAACAGCATACAAGAAATGCACTCAATCTGGGGTCTGGGGTTCCCTCTCTCTCCAAGCTCCCAATAAGACTCCCCCACTGGCAGAGCTACAGAGTTGACTCCTCAGCAGTGCGGCCCAAGCCAAGTCCTCCACCACTCTCTCCGAAATCAGTGCTCGCTGCCTCTGCTCCAAGTAGCTGACACACACACACCCCCTCGGAAAGTCTGGCACAGATTTACTAGCTATGCCTCTCTGCCCACACTATAAGGTAGATGCTACCACCAGGACACTCCAAAACCAGCTACTCAAAAGTCTTCCAGGAGTGGCCACAGTGTCACCAAATAGATACAAGTACTCTCAAAGGTTAAATCATTCTCTAAAAGACCAGCCACAATGAAAAGTTTAAATGTACTTAATAAATAAAAATGTGAAAATATAAAATGTCTATTTACAGTAAACACCAGAGTTTCATCACAGGAAATATTAAAATAACACAGATGAATAGATTCACAGAGATACAAAAAAAAACAGTACTCAACTAATCTCACTATATTTTCCTGACTGATCTAAAGAATTATTACTTCCTGGTTATTCACTAAAGCAAGGCAAGATGAAGTAGGTGAGTTATCCTGTGTCAGGTTTCAAAAACAGACTGTGCTGAGACTTCTTAAATCTAGTATTAAAACATGATTTCAGTGCTGGATTACAAAATGACATCACATACATCTGGTCATCTGATTTCTGGTTCCCATACACCCCTCCCTTTTACTAGAAAGTGAAACAGAATCTCGCACTTGTGTGTTATCATACACACAGACAGAGCTTTGCTAAGATGTCTTCTTGCATCTGAAAGCCATAAAAATATTTCAACACTTACATCCTTCCAGGATAGCAATTAGTTCATTGCCAAGGACAATACAGCAGGATTTATTGTCCTTGTTTTCACAGACATTTAATTTCTGGCTGCAATCAGAAATGTAAGATGCAATCTTTATGGCATATCAGGTAATTTCATTTCAGACTATTTTACAAAGTTAGCTGGACTGACATTAACCACTTCTCTTCCAGTATCCTCTGTGACAATATGTACATGTAATCAGTTAAAATAGTACAGTCTGACATGTATGTATATTTCTTTTCTGTCCAGCAGGGCACGCTACTGGTACATTTTTAACACAAGCAGTTTTACAAATACATTTCAACACAAGCACCTATACAAATCAGTTTGATATGCAAATGACAATTCTTTACAAAACTCCAGCTAGCTATGTGCCCTATGTTATACATCCACTGCCCTACTTCTAGCACAGCTAGGAAATACCTCACATCATCACAGGGGCAATGAGGATGACTGAGCTCTTCAGCCTGCTTACCTTCTGTAAGAAATTGGGAATCAGAGGAACAGGAGGGTAAGAATACAGGAGACTCGGGGGGGGGGGGGGCAATCATGAATCACAACTTCTTGGTGACTTCCCCAGAGGGTAGATCACAGCGAAGTACTTGCTGCACTTGTTGAGGGAAGAGGCAAATAAGTCACAGCAAGACTGGCCCCAGCAGCTGAAGATCATATTCGTTAGTGACTGACAGACCACTCGTGGGTAATCAGAATGGACCTGCTGAGTATATCAGTGCGCTGGTTTTCCCAGGATTGTGAGCAGCAATAAGAAAGCAGTCTGAAGAGATTGCCCATTCTCTAACCCTCATGGCTTCTTTGCACAGTGGATAAGAGCGGGTTCCTCCTTGTTTGTTGATGTACCAGACTACTGACATGTCTGTATGAATTGCAATATTTTCCAGAGAGAACATCCTGAAATGCTTTTAACACCAGAAGGACTGCTCTCATCTGTAGGACACTGATATGCAACTTGGTATCTAGAGGGGACCACATACCCTGGACCATCTTCTCCAAGAAATACTCTCCCCAAGTTGGGAAGCATCTGTGGTCACTGTAATGACTAGGGGAGGAAGGGTGAATGGTCTTATCCAGAAACAGGTAGTCGGTCTGGATCCACCGGCAAACGTGACATTTGCAGACTGGGGTGAGTCTTATGGGAAATGAATAGGGGCTGGTAAAGTATGGACCACTGTACAACCAAGGTCCATTGAATGATTTCCATAAAGGATCTTGCTAGAAGAACTAGAAAAGCAGCTGACATTGAACCAAGAGCCTGTAGCACTAGCCTTGTTGGAAGAAATGGGTGAGAGAGTATGGCCCATACCAGACTTCTCAATGATGTGATGCAATGAAGAGGTAAGGATGCCACTCAAATCACAGTATTCAAGAGAGTTCCTATAAATTCCAGGGTCTGTACATGGACCAGGTTTGATTTGGCATGATTTATACAGAAGCCTCAAGTGTTGGAAATTTGGAGTAAGTAATCCCTGGCTTGTGGGAGTCTATGCTTGGTGCCAATCATTGAGGTATGGAAACATCTGGAATCCTTTGAGTCTCAAGTGAGCTACTACTACTGTCATGTATTTGGTAAACACCCTGGGGGCTATGGTGAGACCAAAGGACAGTACTCAGGATTGGTAATGATTGGCTCCCAGCCGAAAGCATAGATATCTTTTGGATTGCCTGTCTATTTTGATGTGACAGTATGCATCCTGGAGATCAACAGAGCACATCCAATCATGCTTGTCCAGAAGAGGCAAAAAGGACTGAACCATAACCATTTGGAACTTCATCTTTACATATTGATTCAAATATCTTGGATCCAAAACTGGGTCTTGGGTCCCCTGTTTTCTTTGGCACTAAAAAGTAACAGTAAGTTCCAAATCCTATCTGCTCAAGTGGGACCTCCTGGATGACTCTTTTTGAAGCAGCTTTTGTACTTCCTGAGGTGTATCTTTCCTCTGACCGGGTGGAAGACTAGAAAACTTTTCTTTGTAGAGGAGGAGGAAGGGAAAATAGTATGTAGTAACCTCTGGATATGATTTTTAGCACCCATGAATTTGTTTGAGACATCTGTCCAGGCGTCTAGCTGTAAAGAGAATCAACCCCTGACTGCCTCCAGAGGTGGACATGTCAGGCAGCTCTTCAGGAGCACTGACAGGGCCTATCGGGGAAAGAATCTCTGAAGCCCCGACTCTGTAGACCTCCTCTGCCTCTAGGGTGATGTCATCCATTGAAACTTCCTCCTCTGCTTCTGGAGGAAGTATACCCACGCGAATCGCGGAAAGGTCCCAACAACTTGCAGAACCACATCATCTTACAGCTTCATTGCTTTCTAGAGAAAGTACATTAGAGTAGAAAACTTGATTCCTATGGCACACAGTCTTCCCTTCCTGTTTGCTGCAGGTGAGCATGTCTAAATGATGGCCCAAACAACAAAGAGCTATCAAAAGGGGCACTGACAAAGGATGCCTTGAACTGTTCTGCAAAATCAATAAACCACAAAAACAGACTGAAACTTCCAGAATATCCCAAGCCACAAAAACTGGAACTTAGACTGAGAACAAGAGGCACATATATTAGTGTAAACAATTTATTTTCTGCTTTTGCCATTAGACTTGATCAGATACATTCAACTGTATATATATATATATATATATATATATATATATATATATAAAAAACTCAGTTTAAAAATATCTGTAAGCCAATAGAAAGTACATCTTCATCCCACAATTAAGTGACATCACAAACTCAACTATTAAAGGCATATACTTCTTTTAAAAACGTACTTATTCAAGTGAACCCTGCGGTTCTTTAAGAAACACTTGATGTTGACTACATCATTCAACCCTGGTGCTTTGTCAGAGTTTAACCCGATCTGCCAAAGTGCTTCTTTTTGTTCCAACTCTGTCTTAAAATCCCCACCTCTCATATGATGTGTTCCCTGCTCCAGAACTGAAAAAGGAACTTCTTACAGTTGGGACACTTCAAAATGTGTTTAAAAAACGCATTGTTACTATCCTTCTTTATGCTTTAACAGTGCTCTTTAATCCTGGCACACAGAACCCGGGTAGTCATCTCAAAATAAAATACAGTACAATGAGAATATAACCCAATGTACACCACACCTTTGGTTTTGCAGTTAAATGACCTGACACTGGAACAGTGTGTGGCAAATTTACAAAAGGTCCCCACTGATATGTACCTGCAAACAGTACACCTTCCACATTTGCGCATGCCAAATGGTTTGTGTATAAAATAGTCCTTTTCTCTGTTTTTTTCACCCTCTCAAATAATTTTAAATTATACCGTGTTTTATACACAAAATGGGGGTGGGGCCTGACTGTCGCAAAAAGGTCCTGGTTACCCTCTAAAATTTTCCAATTGCTCTCTATAATGCCTCTTATAAAACCACTATCCAAAGTCATGTTCAAACTGCAAAATATTTATTTGTTGGACTTGCTCGAAATTTTGGAGCCACTACAAAGAACTTGTAATATGGGCGGGTAAGAGTGTCATCCGACTGTCTATGACATACTTAGCTGTACTTAATTTCTCTTCATGGTAACCTCTTTCCAAAAAAAAAGTGAACAAATAAAATCTATTTCATTAATAAAATCACTATCTTCACTAGTCATTCAACTGGCCCTGATGTATTGGCCTCCGCGTATGTTATCTTTCATAAATTGTGGATGAAAGTTCTTATGGTGTAGGTAACTGTTGGTAAAAGGTTTTTTTATGGTGAATCCTGCTTACAAATCTCTTCAGTACCTTTATACACTCTAAAGTGACATCCAAAAAGTTGACCTTTAAACCCACGTCACCTAAAGTAAATTTTAGATACCTAGAACCAGAATTTAAACAATCTATAAACTCTTTCACCTGGTTGGGGTCAACTTCTAAGATGAAATACAAGTCATCGACAAATCTTTTAAAAAACAAAACATTATATCTACCCATAATAGGCTCCAAAAATATGTTCCCACCATCCAACAACATTTGCAAACAAAGGGGCGGCTGGAGAACCCATAGCAACCCCCCCCCCCCCCGTTTTGCTTATACACTCTTATTAAACATAAAAAAAAAAAAATTGTTTTTCAACAGAACATCTACCAGATCACAATAAAAGTTGTACTTGTCATTAGAGAAGTTGGAAAATTTCCCCAACATATTGTCTAACATATTCTACTCCTGTTTCATGTGAAATGCACGTAAAATGTAATACCGCATCAATGGTGAACAAAATGTTTTCATGGTTCCAGAAAATCCCAAGAGTTATGTAGAAAAGAACTCAATTTACTAAGGGGTTTTAAAAAAGAATCAACCATAAGGGAAATTCCTTCTGTGATGTAATTAGGTCCTGAAACAATGGGTCTAAATGGAGGGTGGTTGAGGTCTTTATGGACCTTTGGTATTCCAAACAAAACTAACTTGGGATTCTCAACGTTACAAAAATCATAAGAAATTTTGTCTAAATTACCACTCATAAAACTGTCAAATAAAAAAGAATAAATTCTCCGTTAACATATTAATACATCACTTGCACTGGCTGTCACATATTCTAAGGTATTACTTAACATGGCTTCAATACTGTGAATTTACTTATCTTGAGCCATCACAACCAAAGCACCACCTTTGTCACTTTTCATAGTTCTGCAAAGTCGCAAAGCCTCATCCAGGCATATCTCCTAATGGCTATGCTTGAACTGGCAAGCTCATGAGGCACCTTCTGCTGTGCGGGAGATCAAACTCATTGATGCATTAAAAAGTGACAGAAGAGTGGCCAGTTGCGGAGGAACCCTCTTCAGATCCTCAGCCAACATGGACTCAGAGTACTTGAAAAGTTCCTTCGTCAAACCTCTCTACAGACAAGTAAAATGTGTCAGGTAGTTTAACTCAACGCAAATGTAGCTGAGGCGTACACTCACTTTCCAAATCTGTCCATCTCTCTGGACTCCCTGTTCAGTGGATGGACAGACTAGCTTTGTTCAAAGAGCTCCTTCTTGATGGATGCAGCATCAACTGGCACTCCATTGCTCCAGTGGGGTCTATCAGGAGGAGGAAACTAAAGACCAGTCTGTGCATTTCGGAAAGGGCTCAACAGTATCCAGTTCCTTCCAAGCCCAGTGGGAAACCAGGTCAATAAGTTCATCCACTGGGAAGGAGGGGGGGGGGGGAGTGTCACCCAAGACATAGATGGTACAGCACCGAAAGCCTCCAGAAACACTGATTCCTCAGGAGGAGGAGATTGGGAAGACCAGCTGCCCTTCTGTTTGAGGATTTAAAGGACATCTCAAAAGACGTCTTTGGGTGGTGATCCAGGAGATACTTCTGTCTCATCAAAATCAGTGTTTTTAGTAAGGAACTCCATAGGGGAGTCTATGCGTTTCCTCTTGCACATCCTCTTCTGTGGGGTGTCTGGGAGAGGTATCAGAAGGCGGAACTCCCCTGGGGAACTTGTTTGGCGGCTTCCTGGAACTGGCTGTCCCTGTGGAGCAGTCTGGTGGGCTCACAGTTCAGACCCAATGAGGGGCAGTGGTTAGATCTGGGATAAGAAAGGGATGCTGCTCTGCAAACAGAAAACCCCCCTTGAAAGCCAACAGACCTAGGGGAAATCCCCCCCCCCCCAGAGCTGAAGCCACTAAAGATAGGTCAAGGTCGTCCCCGGATCTGAACCTCAGAGACAACTGGATCAGAGTTGTCCAGAGCCAAGGCTCCGGGGTGGGGGGTGGTTTGGTGGGTCCAGACCTGGCTATAATCTCTTGGATCAGAGCCCTGCTCTAATCCAAAGGTATCTGAGCAGAACCGGTCAAGGACACCATTGGAGTTGAGAAGGAAAGCTTCCCTGGATCAGACACAACCTCTCGGGATCTCACATCCTGGGGCTCAAAAAACGTGGGTCGGATTGGGGAAGGAGAAAGAACTGGCTTAGTAGGCATACTCACAAATCCATGAGGGGGACGGAGCTGGCAGGACCTCTATCTGGATCGGAGCCCTGAGAAATCTCCACATCATCCTGCCCACATCTGCCTCTGTCAGACTCCTGAAAGACCTGGATGACATTGCAGATGCCGGCCTGGAATGCTTCCTTGGTGCCTGGAACAGTTTAAGTACAGCTGGAGAGAACCACTTTAAAAGATATTCCCAAGTATGACCTCTGCTTGTCAGATCAGAGGGCTTAGGATCAGAGGAGGAGGTAGAAGGTACTGGAAAAAACACCATAACAGCAAAGCCTGACTTATCCGAGGACGACAGTAGATCCGAAGGCAGCTCAAAGGACTTTGGATCCGAGGAGACTGGAACTAAAACCTTCCTCATTTTCTCTAACGGCTCTGAAGCAGCCCTTGGAGACTTTGGAAGAATCTGTTTCTTGGAGGCTGAGGAAGAGGGCTGTTGCTTTGGAGAGGGTTTGAGGCCCGGAAGAAGTCAGTAGTAGACCTTTCAAAATTAACTTGTTCCACCTCTCCGACAGAGCCTGAGGGTTGAAAGTGGCGGAAACAGAACAAGCCAAATTTAGATGGTCGGCCCCCCAAGCCAGTAGACACTTCTTGTGGGCAGAGTTAGGGAATCTTATGCCCACAAGTGCACTTCTTGAAACCAGTTGGCTTGTCAGACATATTAGAAGCAAAAAAAGCAGAGTAACCCGAGGAAACAAAGATCAGTATAAGACTTAGCACTATTCGTTAGAGAAAGACCATGTCCAGAAAAGAAAATGTCACAGTCTTTTTAAGAGAGAGAAAAGACCAGAACAGGAATTAGGGGAAAGATACCGCTAAAGGCAGCCAATAGTAAAAAAACATGGAAAAGAAATGCCCTGATGCCAGCGACAGAGAGGGATGAAAAAGTAGACAAACAATGGCAAAAGAAAGATGTTTTAGGCAGATATTAGAGAAATTATGGAAAAAAAAATAAGTCTTACTGGAGAATTGAAAACCTCGGTTTTACCACAATGGCAGCAATGGTGGCAAATGAGATCTGAGGAGTTGAGGTTAGAATAGGGCATCATGGGCAGAGGAAGGAGCTTGAGAATTGGATTCGAAGTCTTACTTCTACTTTAACAGGTAGGTAGGGCTTGCACAACTGTGCCATGTTCATCATTCACACTTCATCAGTGGCATATGGGTAGATAACCAAAGCTTACCCTACACCTGGAAAAAGGGTAAGGATAAGGATCCCGATACTCAGAGACTGGTCCTCACAAAGCATCCAATTTCTAGTGCTTTATAAAGGTAAGAAAAAAGAGAAGGTTCCTGGCCCTAGAATGCTTCCAGAGTCCACATCTTTCCAATATGCCGACAAAGAGACTAAGGATCTGGTGAAATGGGTCTTAACCTTGTCTGGAATAGACTTTCATGGTGGGAGTAACAAACAACAATAACAAAGAACAGCCAACAAGCAATTGTTTGCTTAGAGAGAGAGGTTTAGCCCAACAACAGGAAACTAGTAAAGTTGAACAGCTGTATAAAAAAATAAGTTATGTACTCACCATAACGTTACATGTTTATAGTCCATCTCGCCCTTCATTCTTACATATGGGTTCCTGAGCCGATCCTCCGCTCCAACTCAGCCAATTACAAAGCTCAAAGTCTCTAAGTTGGCTAATGGCAAGGCAGGTATCCCATAATGCACTAGTAAGAATCCCCAGATCTTGTTTGCGGCTATCTAAAAAAGTAATATAAAGTATTTCCACAAGGAAAAACAAAGATGAAAGGTCTCCATCCCTAAGGAAAATAGACATTATCTTGTCTCCAGATCCTCCACGGATACAAGGATGAGGGTAGGTGGGTGGGTGGGTTCTTAAGAATGAAGGGCGAGATGGACTACAAACGTGGAACGTTATGGTGAGTACATAACTTCTTTATGTTCTGTAGTCCTATCTCGCCTTCATTCTTACATATGGGACAGCGTCCCTAGCACCTTTTTCTCGGTTGGCTCATGGGAATATACTCCTAAGAACCGTGGAACCAAAGGAGGCTCTACCCCTGGAGGCCAAGTCAAATCTGTAAAGAGTAATAAAGGTATGAGGGATAGCCCAAGTTACTGCTGTACATATACTTTCCATTGGAATTCTGGCTTGAAAAGCTGCAGGTGTAGATACAGATCTGGTGGAATGAGCTTTAATTTTAAATGGGAGTTCTTTGCTTACTAGGAGTAAATAAAAGATGCAATTTGAAATCCAGTTTGATAACGTTATCTTGGAGACTGGCATTCCTTTTCTAGTCTCTGAAAAAGATGTAATTGGTCTGATCTTCTAAACACTTCTGTTCTATGTAGATAGAACCTTAACTGTCTGTGTACATCAAGTTGAAGAAACTTATACTCCACTTTGTATGATTTGGAAAAAAGACTGGCAGATTAGTTTGATTAATATTTGATTGTGAACAAATCTTGGGGACGAAGGAAGGGTTAGTGCGAAGGGAAACTCTGTCTCTATGAAATATCAGGTAAGGAGGGTTGACAGAGTGCTTGCAGCTCTGACACTTCTGGTGGACGCAATGGCTACCAGAAAAATGGTCTTCCATGATAGGAACTTTAAATCACATGTATGTGAAGGTTCAAAAGGGGGTGAGGTAAGTTTCGAAAGAACAAAATTTAGATCCCAGGGAGATAAAGGTTCTTGAAATGGAGGTCTTAGTAAGGTAGTGCCTTTTAAAAAAGATTTACATACTATGTGAGCCATAAGATTAGGTTCATGTCGTCTCAAATGAAAATTAGAGATGGCTGCTAATTGAACTTTGATTGTAGCAGCAGCTGATCCCTGATAAAAAAAAAAAAGTTTGGTTAGAAATTCCAACACTAAAGGGATGGAGGCTGTGTATGGATCTATGTTCCTAGCTTGTGCCCAGAGAGAAAAACTTTTCCATTTGCTAGCGAACAATTTTCTCGTAGAAGGTTTATGAGAAGACGTCAGGATGTGTGTAACCGCAGGGGAGAAATCATGAAGCGTGACTAGGGACATAAGTGGAGCAGCCACGCTGTCAAGTTGAGGGTGTGGAGACAAGGATGGAACGAGCCTGACATGCGTGTCCGAAGGTCTGGTACTGGGTCCAGAGTCCATGGATCGTTCAGAGGGTGACGGTCTAGAAAGGTGAACCAAATCTGATGAGGCCAGGAAGGAGTGATGAGAGTCATTCTGCTTCCCAAAGTCCTTGCTTTATGGATCACTTTCGATATTAGCGGAAAGGGAGGAAAAGCATAAAAAAGTCTCGTGGGCCAATTTGTGGACAAGTGCATCTCTCTGTGTTTCCCTCGGGGGGGGGGTATAAGGGTTAAGTAGCTGCTGCATTTGGTGTTCATTGGGGTGGCAAACAGATCACAGTAAGGCTGTCCCCATTTGTGGAAAATCTATTCCATGACTTTCTGATTCAAAGACCACTCATGTGGCATCAAGATTGCCCTGCTGAGCTTGTCGGCTATCACACTGGTTCTCCCCGGGATGTGTGTTGCAACTAGAAAGCATTGGGAAGACATCGCCCACTGCCAAACACGTAGAGCCTCTCTACATAAGGGGTGGGATCTGGTTCCCCCTTGTTTGTTTATATACCATGCCACTGACATATTGTCTGACTGGATTGCTATTGTCCCTAGAGGAAGAAAGTTGCGAAGTGCTTGCAACGCTTGTAGTACTGCTCTCATCTCTAGAACATTGATATGCAAGTGAGCCTCATGTTCTTGCCAAGTGCCTTGGACTGTCCTTCCTAGATAATGCCCTTCCCCCCAATCTGGGAGGCATCCATGGTCACAGTAGCAATGGTGTGGCGAGGAATGAATGGTCTCCCTATCTTTAGTTGACTGGACTGGATCCAGCAACGAAGGTCCTTTTTGCAAGATTCTGTTATTAAAATGGGATGGGACAGAGGCAGTTGCTGAAGAGACCACTGGGAAAAGAGTAGCCATTGCAGAATTCGCATATGCAGTCTGGCTAGCGGAACTAGAGTTATAGTAGAGGTCATGGTTCCTAGAAGTTTGAGCACAGTCTTCACTTTGACCTTGTGTTGGGGAAGCAGGCTGTATATTTGTTGTCTTACATTCTGCACTCTGTCTGAAGGAAGGCGAGCCATCACTGCGACTGTCTATTTCCGCGCCTATAAAAGTCACATATTGAGAGGGTGACAAGACAGACTTTTCCCAATTTATAGTAATGCCTAGCTGAGTGCAGACTTGGATGGTTGAATCCCTGGGCCTGTAGAAGTCGGTGACTGGTGGTGGCAGTCAGGAGTCAGTTGTCCAGGTACGGAAACACTTGGAATCCAAGACGTCTCAAGTAAGCCGTTACTACTGCCATGCATTTGGTGAACACCCTGGGGGCTGTGGTGAGACCAAAGGGCAGAGCACGAAATTGGTAATGACTGGCTGCCAGCCGGAAGCATAAATGACTCCTTGATGCTCTGTCCATTTTTATGTGGTAGTATGCAACTTGGAGGTCTATGGAGCACATACAGTTGTAATTACCAAACAGAGGGAGTACAGCCTGCAGTGTTACCATTTGGAACTTGGACTTCTTTACTGATTCGTTTAATTTGCTGAGGTCCAAGATGGGCTTCCAGTCCCCTGTTCGTTTTGGCACTAAAATGAACCTGGAATAAGTTCTGAGTCCTATCTGGTCTGTGGGGACAGTTTGGATGGCTCTTTTGAAGCAACTTTTGGACTTCTATAGCTGCTTGATCCCTGTGACTGGGTGGAACATCTGGGATTCGCTTAGTTAGATGAAGTGGGAAAGAGAAGGGCATGGAGTATCCTCTGGAAATTATTCTTTGTACCCACTTGTCTTGTGTGATGTCATGCTAGGCTTCCTGGGTATAAAGATAAGAGATTCCTGACTGGCTCCAGAGAAGTGCAGTCAAGCCCCCACTTCAGGAGCACTGATAGGGACGTCCATGAAAGGAATCGCGGTTACCCTGGTTTTGTGGACCCCCCCCCTCCGCCTCTAGGGCGACCTCTACCACTATTTCCTCCTCCTCTGCCTCTGGAGAAGGAATCACCTTGTGCGTCTAGAAAAAAATCTCAGATTTCTTGAACAACATTTTTCCACCTCTCTGACCTTTAGGGTAAGGTCTAGAAGAGACAGAAAAACGTACTCCCATGGCAGAGAGAGTCTTCCCTTCCTGCTCGCATCTGGTGAGTGTCTCTTTTAACTTTGGTCCAAACATTTGAAGGGCTCCGCAAAGTTACATAAGTGGATCCAGAAGCGTCTCCTAAGGGAAACTCCTGAACCCGCTGCCCTGCTCGCTCCATCTGCTGTGTAAGATATCAGCCTCATGGAGGAGTTAACAACAGAGTTTAAGATGGACAACTGAGCAGTAACCTTCTCAGGGACTCCCTTCAGTTAAAGTATCTTGGAGAGCATCTCCTAGCTTTTTTAAGAGATCTCTTTGAAGCCTAGTGAAATGGGTGAGGTAATTCAGCGATCTGAGTGTAAAAGCCACTGAAGAAAAAATATGCTTCCCGTATCTGTCCATCTTTCGAGACTCTTTGTTCGGTGGGTGGACAGATGAAGTTTCTGCTAACTCCTTCTTTGTGGCTGCTGCCACCACCATGGCATCTACAGGCACACCTTTGGTCAGAAACCTTTTCCCTAGGAGCTGAAAGAATTTTGTTTAGCCTTCTGGGGACTGGTTCCACGGCGTCAGGAGTTTCCCACACCTTTTGACTCACCACATCTAACAGCTCATCGAAAGGTGGAGACACCCAAAAGGCTGAAGGTTGAGACCCGAAAGCCTTCAGGTACACTGTCGCCTCATCAGAAGGGGGTGGCGGTAAGCCAGCTGCCTCTGTTTCAGGATATCTACGAAGGAGATATCATCACAGGACGACCTAGGGGACCCTTCTGACTCCTCTAGGTCAGTGTCAGACATGATGTACTCAAGGTAGTCTACATGCTTCTTTTTGCAAGTTCTCTTCCAAGGAGGCTCCTCAGAAGGGCATTCTGGGGAGATCTCGAAAGACTGGGAGCCACCCAAGGGGGGCTTTCTGAGGCTGCAGGTCTCTGCTGTCAGAGAGATGGTGCTGAGACAGAGGTCAGAGCTTGAGGGGGAAGAGCATCGGTACCCTTGTGTAGAAGTAAAGATCTAGACAGCATGCTCCTCATCTCGAAGGCAGATCTCTCCAGCTCTCAGGATGCCACCAGTTCCAAGGAAGTGGAAGTAGCCCCCGGCTCTGGAGCGATTGGCTCTGAGACAGATGTAGGATTCAAGCTCAACCGAGCCAACGCATCTAGAGGTAGACTCAGAACCAAAAAAGTTTGGGATTTAGTGTCCCCATCGGGGCCGACTGGTGAGCTTTGACTCCTAGACACCAGGGACGGCACAGAGGATGTCGGAGTGGAACTCGGCTCCGAGACAGACAGTTGGGGTTGCTGGAACAGACGGTTCTACAACAAATGGCACCAATAGCTCTGGCTCCGAAAGACCAGTATGGTTTCGAGGAGGAACAAAAGGTAAAACAGCCTTAGATGGCTCTGGAACCGACTGGGTCAGAGATTTGCTAGCACCGACTTCAAAAGTCTAAGAACCACCCTCTCAACATCCTCCTCAGAAGGACTCCTGGAGGATCTGGAAGACAAGGTAGGGGATCAAGATCTCTGCAAAATCTGAGATCTAAGTCTTGGGGATACTGGTAATAAATCTCTTGACCGGCTCAGAGGTATGGCTTCAGCTATTGGCTCTGAAAAACTTGGGGTTGAAACTGGAAGGTCTATATCAATAACCTCAACCGGCTCCGAAGGCATAGGAGCTGAGGTAGTAGCAGATTTGCCAATTTTCTCTGGAGGTCCTGATTTAGCAGTAGGTGTAGGACACTGTCTTTTCACCGACTTGACCTCCTTAGACATATTACTGCAATAACAATCACAGACTATAAGAAGAGAGGACAAGGTCCTCTAACAAACGGGCCTAGCCCTGCTGAGGAAACAACACACAAGGGAAAAAGGCAACAGAGGACTAGGTCCTCTAACTTAAAAAGGCCTAGCCCTGAACAGAGGGGTAGGCAAGATAGAGAAAGTACAGTTGTGTACCTACCATAAATGTATATGTTCGAGTGTATTCACTATTGCAGTCAATACTCTTGGGTTATCCTGCTGGCAGGCTACCCGCAGTCGGCCTGAATTCCAAAGTCTTGGTCCGGCGTCAGTTGCTGTCGTCTCTTCCCTGACATCAGTACGCCAGGGGTATAAAAGATGCAGCCGACGCCATTTTCTTCAGTTTTTCTTGCCCCAGATGTCAGGTGCCCCCACAATGGTAGGCTAAAAATTATGCCAATAAATATGCATGCACTAAAGTAAACATTTCCTTCATCTAACAGCAAATACACCACATAGGTTGTATAGGATAGAGAAGTACAGATAAGTTCCAGCAAAGAAAAGGGGGTTGGTGGGTGGGTAACCTGAACTGCAACAGTGAATACACTTGAACATCTACATTTATGTTAGGTACACAACTGTACTATGTTCATCATGTTTCATTGTTGCAGTCATTACTCTTGGGTTGAATCCCAAAGCAGATGGGTGGCTGAGCTAAATAGGATTAGGTGAGGCTATGATGCCCTGCAGAACTGCAGTGGCAAAGCCTGCTCTGGATTTAGAGTAAAGAGGTAAGTGGTAGTGCTTTGTAAAAGTGTGCACTGAACTCCAAAGTTGCAGCCTCTAAGATGTCTTTGGTTGGTACTCCTCTGAGGAAGGCTGCTGAAGTGGCTGCTGCTCTGATAGAATGATGCCTAATGCCCTTAGGCAGTGATTTGCCAAGCTGAGAATAGCAGAAACGGATGCAATGACCTATTCATTTAGAAATAGTCTGTTTTGAGATGGCCTTTCCTTGTGATCCTGCAGCATAGGACACTAAAAGTTGCTCATTCTTTCTGAAAGCTTTAGTTCTGTCCAAGTAGTAGCGTAGCTGCCTGTGTATGTCCAAAGAATGCAGAATTTTCTCACCCTTGTTCTGTGGGTTTGGATAAAAGGTAGGCAATTGAATGGTTGGGTTGAGGGCCACACTGGACACCACCTTAGGCATAAATGTTGGGTTTGTCCTCAGAGAAACCCTGTCTGGATGAAAAATGATAAAAGGTTCCACAGCCATGAGTGCTTGTAACTCCGAGACTAGTCTTGCAGAGCTGTTTTCCAGGATAAGAATTTTATATCTGCTGTAGAGGCTGGCTCAAAAAGAGGCAGTGTGAGTTTTTCCAAGACATAATTGAGGTCCCATGCCGGAATTGGTGCTCTCCTTGGAGGCCTGATGTTTTTGGCCCCTCTTAGGTACTGCCTTATTAAAGGATGAGAAAAGATAGGTGGTTCCGTATTGTAATGGGCTGAAATGGCAGAGGCATGAATCTTAATTGATGAAAAAGAAAGGCCTTTGTTCAGCATCTCAGTTGGGTATTGTAAAATCTGAGGAATGTTTGGTACACACGTGTCAATGCCTTGTTCCTGGTTCCAAGCAAAGAATCTCTTCCATTTTTCTGCATAAGACTTTCTGGTACTGGGCCTCCTAGCCTCCAAGATAACATCCATAACAGCTTTAGAAATGTAATGGCTACATTACCCGCCATGCTGCCAGATTTAAGGTTCTGAGCTGGCTGTGCAGGATCTGATTGTTTTGTTGGGTCAGCAAGTGAGAAGTTTGAGGCAATATCCATGCTGGACCTTAAGACAAGCTCTTTAGGATTGGGTACCAGTGCTGGCGTGGCCAGTCTGGCACAATCAGTATCATTTTTGGCTTCTCTTGTCTGACCTTTAGGAGTACCTTGAGAGGCGAGGCAGTGGAGGAAAGGCATATACTGTTAGGTTTTTCCAGCTGATGGATAGGGCGTCCACTCTCCCAGCTTGTCTGTGATAAATTCTTGTGCAAAATCTCTAACTGGCAGCAGTGAGGGGAGGCAAACAGATCTATGTCTGGGCATCCCCATTTTCTTGTTATCATGCTGAAGACTTGTGGATCCAGTTTCCACTCGTGGGGATCCATGAGGTTTCTGCTTAGTTCGTCTGCCAGAGTATTTGTTTTTCCTGGCAGGAATTGTGCTTGCAGGTGAACCTGATAAGTCAATGTGTCCCACAAGGTCATTGCTTGCCTGCAGAGGGGGTAGGAATGTGCGCCGCCCTGCTTGTTTAGGTACCACATGACCGTAGTATTGTCCGTCTATCAGTAGCTGTCCTGGAGGAAGTAGATCCTTGAAAGCTGTCAGGGCATTCTGAACAGCTAGCATCTCTTTTTGATTGATATGAAGATGCATCTGGCTTGCAGGCCATGTGCCCTGAATACATTTTCCTGCCATATAGGCCCCCCAGGCATAATCTGCTGCATCCATTGTCAGTGCCTGTCTGGCTGTGGGTAAAGTGAATGGCAGACCTTTGTTGTGGTGACAGGCCTGTGCCCACCATCGAAACTCCTGTTGCAGGCAGGGAATGAGGGTAATTACTGTCTCCAGGCTGTGGCAATGCTGAGTCCAAACACTTTTTAGATACCATTGTAGTTTTCTCATATGCAGTCTGCCATATGGAATTAGTAGAATGCAGGATGCCATGAAGCCCAAGGCTTGCAGGATTTTCCTTGCAGATAACTGGGTCTTTGCTGCCAACTTTTTGAAGTAAGAAGTCAGTTGTCTTTGTTTGTCTGGCATGAGATAAGCCATCTGGGCAGTTGTACTTAAGCTTGTACCCAAGAATATTATCTATTTAGAGAGTACTAGTTTTGATTTCTTTTCGTTTACTGTGTACCCTAGAAAAATTAGTAATCTTTTTACAAACGCCAGATGCTTTAGAAGAATATCTTTGTTCTCTGCTTGAATAAGGCAGTTGTCCAAGTAGGGATATATTTGAATTCCTCTGTCTGCAGAATGCAATTACTGGTTCCATGCATTTTGTAAAGACCCTGGGCACAGTAGATAAGCCAAAGGGCAGTGCAGAGAATTGGTAGTGCATTGAGCCAGCTATGAATCTGAGGTATCTTTTGCAAGACTGCCTGACTGGGACATGCAGGAATGCCGCTTTTAGGTCCAAAGTTACGAGCCAAGCCTTCTTGCCCAGCATGGGCAGTAGCTGCTGTAGAATCAACATCTTGAATTTTGGAACTTCCAGAAACGTGTTTAGTATTGACAGGTCCAGTATTGGTCTCCAGGCTTTGTCCTTTCTGGGCACTAAGAAAAGTCTCGAGTAAAATCCTTGCCCCTGCTCTTGTTGTGGTACGTGTTGAATGGCCCTCATGTCCATGAGGGCTGTAATTTGTTTTTGGGTCTCTGCCCATTGATTGTGTGGCAGGTATGACATACCTTTTGCCCTTGGTAGGGTGTGAAAATGGAACCTGTAGCTCTGGGACACTATGTTCAAGACCCATTTGTCTTGGGTAATCATTCGCCAATTTGCTGAAAAAAGTGCTAGTTTTCCCCCTAGGGAGCTGTCAAAAGAAAAATTGCTTGGATCTGGCAGAGGAAAGTCATTGGGACTGTTTCCTGTAAGGTTGTGATTTGTCTTTTCTGCTTTTGGAGGTAGGAGCACCCCATTGTTTAGGCCTGTACGAGTCTTGGGGCTGAGGTCTGCCTCTGGGACTTCTGTATCTGCCTCTTTGTGGCCTGTCTGATACTGGAAAGGGCCAACTTTTTGAAGGCCAGTTTCTGCTAAATCTGGGTGGCTGTACCTGTAAAAAATCCTTAACTGTTTGCATGGATTTCGCTTTATCCTCCATTTTCTTTAACACCTCGTCTGCTTTAGCACCAAACAAAGTATCATGCTGTAATGGAGCATCTAATCATTTTTCTTTAACATGATCAGGCAGATTCTGTTCCTTTAACCAAGCATGCCTTCTAATAACAGAACCTGTAACAGCGGCCCTGCAAGAGGCCTCCAGTGAATCATAACCACATTGCAAAGTATGCTTTCCCACTTGTTCAGCTGCATGCAATAAATCCTGCATTTCCTTGTTCTCTGCACATTCAGAATTTGTCAACATTTTCTATTTAAGCAGTGACATTAAGTATTGCTGATATTTAAGCATACAAAACTGACAATTTAAAGCAATTACAGCCAGAGTAGCAGAAGTGTAAACATTTTACCCGATCTGTCCAGTGCCCTAGAATCCCTATCAGAGGGGGCAGGGTTTTTTGCAGTGGAAGCTTTGACCCCTTTGGGACCCCAAGATATAGTTTCTGGGTCAGCAGCGGGGTTTTCATATAGGAATTTATGAGAATCAGGGACCCTGTAGTATCTGTCTGGCTTAGCAGGTACAGGGGGTAAGGAGTCAGGGGACAGGCCGGACTCTGAAAATACATCTACAATGTCTAGAACAGGTGGAATAGCAAGGGGTCTGTGCTGAGGTAGAAGCAGAAAGTCTCTGAGCCTTTTCTTAGATTCTGAGTAATCTTGGCTCTCCCAGTGGAAGTGCTCCCTCATGGTATGCAGGGTTTCCCCAAAGGAATAATCCTCAGGAGAAGAGGCTGAAGGAATGGATTCTTCAGCATCAGAATCCTCATAGGGAGGAACAGAGTAGCCCTGTTCAGAAGGGGAATCAGAGGAAATAGAAACCTGTTCAGAAGAATCATATTATGTCTCTTGCCTAGGCCTCTTATCAGGAGGGGGATGGGAACACCTGATCATAGTAATTAGGTCTTCGGCCATTTTAAGCATCTGTTTTTTAGGCATGGCAGTCTGAGTAGGAGAACGCTGTACTTGTTTCTTTGTCTTTAGAGCTGCTTTAGTCTTTGAAGCTGAAGATTGTTTAACATATAACGGTGTAGGTCTGAAGACACCCTCAGAAGCCGATGCCTGCTCAGCGGCTCCGGAACCATCTGAGGGAATGATCTCAGAATGTCCGATACCTTGAGTATCCAGAGGCCCAGTCGGCTCCACGTGGGAGTCGGAAGTGGCCTGTGGCTCTGAGGTAGCAGGCGCCAGGGGCTGCGAAAGCGGCTCACTGAGAACCGGTGAACTGGTGACTGGCCTAACGGAGGCCTTGTCGCCGGTTTTGGACCTCGGATGCCTACCCTTTTCCTTGTCCTTGCGTTTTTTGTAAACTCCAGTCGTCGGCTGTTCCGACGGCATTATATAATTAAACCTGTGGCCAAAGTAATGAAATGCAAAATCGAACCGATGCTTAATAGTGCGTTGGTTAAATCTAGCACAAAACAGACAGCTAGTAACGTCGTGGTCAGGGCCTATGCAAGGAATACAGTAAGAGAGAAAATCCTTATGAGGTATTTGCTTCCCACAAGAAATACAATTGTTAATTTTTTCTGACAGCAGTCTGGAGCAAGAAAAAAGTTTCAACAATGGGGTACTTAGCTTTAATGAAGACTTTGGTTCTGAAATTCGTATTTGAAAATCTCAAGAGTCGGCCGACTGGCACTTGTGAACTGCTTTTGCTTCGGGCACCGCGCGGCAAGAAAGACTGAAGAAAATGGCGTCGGCTGCATCTTTTATACCCCTGGCACACTGACATCAGGGAAGAGGCAACAGCAACCGACACCGGACCAAGGCTTTGGAATTCAGGCCGATTGCGGGTAGCCTGCCAGCAGGATAACCCAAGAGTAATGACCAACAGTAAAACACGATGAACATCAAACAAGCAACAGACAAAAGCTAGAATAGGTCCTAACCAAAAATGGACCTATGCCTAAAAAAGGATTAGCAATAACTAGCACACAGAAAAAACAAAGGGATACCACTAAGGAAGGCCTGCGGAAGTGACGGCCAACAAAGAACAACAATTTGCAATAAAAGTTCAAAAACGCACTAACTACTACAAGTTAACAGTAAGCTATCAATACTAAACTAACTATTATAGTCAAAAAAGATCGGTATAAAATATGTGAATAAGAAAATATTCCAACTTAGCCACGGCCAAGAAAGAGAACACTTCTTAACTCGTAGACATGGCAAACTAGATCTGGGGATTTTTACTAGTGCATTATGGGATACCTACCTTGCCATGAGCCAGCTTAGAGACTTGGTGCTTTGTAATCAGCCGAGTCGGAACAGAGGATTGGCTCTGAACCCATATGCAAGAATGAAGGCAAGATAGGACTACAGAACATGCGTAGTTCTGTCATTGTAACACCTGAGCTGTCTGGGCACATCCAAGGTAAGCAAAACCTTCTCTCCCTTTGTTTTTAGGTACTGGAAAGAAAAGTGGGTGACTCATTGCTAGAATCAAGTTAAATTCAGAAAAATCTTTTGGCATGAAAGGATTAGTGTGTAAACAACCCTGTCCTTGTGGGTAATCAATAAGTTTAGCCCACCATCACAGCATACAACTTAAAGACTAGCCTTACAGATGTCAGAGCAATAAGCAAAAGATTTCCAAGTGATGAACCTGGAATCAGTCTGAAAGGCAAGTTCAAAAGTTGTGAAGGTCAGTTTTTCAAGAACAATGCTGAGATCCCAAAGGAGAGGAATCTGCTCTCAAGAGGGTCTCAAGTGCAACACTCCTTTCATAAACTGTTTGACCACATAGAGACAAAGAGGGGGATCCATAAGCAGACAAGCCGATATGGCCACAACATGTACCTTGGTAGATGTAGAAGATAAGCAATCATTGCATAACTCACGCAAGTATTTAAAAACCAGAGGGGGAGACACCATACTGGGCACTCTGATATTGGTTAAGCAACACCTAGCAAACATCTTCCACTTGTAAACATAAGATTTTCTAGTTGCAGGTTTTCTTGCCTCCTTCAATACCTGCTGTACATTCTCATGGAACAAGTGCTAAAAGGTATCAAGATAGAATAAGTGGAGCTGACAGCCTGGAGGATTCTAAGGTGGGGTGCACCACTCACCCAAACACTGTGTAAGCAGATCCAGAGATGGAGGAAGCTTGTGGTAATTGCCATTGGCCAATTCAAATAAAACAGAGAACCAATTCTGCCTTGGCCAAAAGGGGGTCACAACAATAGTCTTTGCCAATTCTTTCTGAATCTTCATAAGTACCCTGAGTATTGGTAGAAAGGCTGGAAATGCATAAAGGAACATTCCCGTCCAAGGGAACAATGCTTCTGTCCTCCAAGCATGGCTGCAAGGATGACTCAAACAGAATTGTTTCAACTGTCTGTTTTGAAAGGAGGTGAACACAGCTAATTGAAGTGCTCCCCACATGTAGACCAAATCTAGGCAGGCCTCTGTCCTGAGTTGCTACTCATGAGGGTCCAGCTGTGATCTGCAAAGTCAGTCTCCCACTATGTTTTGCTCTGATGGCATGTATCAGCTCTGAAGCTTCAGAGAATGCTGTAAGGTTTGCTCCCAGGCCATAGTTGCCAACTCACAAAGAGGGTATGACCTTGGACCCTCTTGTTTGTTCAGGTACCAAGTGACTGAGATGTTATCAGTGACCAATAAAAGGGGACCTGGAGACTATTAGTGGTAAAGAATTTTAAGGTCCGAGTCACTTAACATTTGTTTGACACTGCAGCATCTGAAGGGGCTCATTCTCCTTGCACGTGCATTCTCCTAGACACTGCTCCCCAATGCAAAATCTGACAAGTTAATCTAGACTGACTGAACTGGGGATTTGGAGGGAGAAGGTTAAGTATGGATTGACAGACAATGATCCCTCCACTACAGTAACACTCACTTCACGAAATCCAGCACTGGTACCTAGAAATGTAATACTTGTATTTTATTTTTGGACCCAGAACTTGTATCACTGAATCTTTCTCTTGTGGAGACTGGCCAGTGATGTCATGAGGATCACTGATGCCATGAGGCCTAGAATTTTGTTAAACTCTCTTGTGAAGGCAGCTTCTTGAAAAGGAAAATATTAAAAATGTTCTGAAAAGTCTGGACTTTGTATTTTGGCAGAAAGACCATAATGTTTTCTGTGCCTAACATACACCCCAAGACAACTATTCTTTGTGAGGGTGTGAGAAGGGACTTTTGCAGGTTCAACTAGAAGTTGGGAGCAACTGGAATGTGATAAGCATCCTTTAAATCTAAAATCACCAAGAAACCGTGGTCTGGAAGCAGTAAGATCATCTGCTGTCTCACTGGTCTCCACAATTGCTCCTTTGTGGGTACCAAAAAGACTCTGGTGTAAATTTTCCTTCTTGTGGTGCAGGAACTACTTTTATAACTCCTGCCTACAAATTTTTATTTAATTTATTTAACATTTGTTTACCAGGAAAGTCTGACTTGGAATGAAGCCAATTTTCAGCGGAGGCCCAGGGCGAAATGCTTCAGACATGTGTCTGCACTGTGGGAGGAAACCGGAGTACCCGGAGGAAACCCACATGAATTCATGGAGGACATGCAGAGAACTTATTGCTGTGAAGTGACAACCCTACCACTGGGCCATCCAAACTTGTGCAGAAATACCAGACAGAGCAGATTTGTCTGGTCTGGCAGGTGGGGGGTCCCTGAAGGGATGAGGATTTTCCCTCCACTGCCAAGACTATCCTCAAATATTCTCTGCATCTACTTGTCAGACTATTTATGACCAGGTTACTGGGCTGAACAAAAGCCTGCAGGAGAGAAAAGGGGAGAAGGGACGAAAAGCCCAGTCTTGGCATAGTCATTCTTAAGCAGGGGAATTATATTTTTTGGGAAAGAAACCCCTTTTATTTGGTTTGAAACCATTATACTCCTGTCATTCCTTCTTGGTACCCTGATTCTTGTTAGGCTGGAATGTTTGCTTGTTCTTCCCTTTGAAGTTGACAGCTTGTTTGAGAACTTGGGAATATGAAATATTTTAGATAACCCCATACATCAATTTACCTCTATCAAAATGTTTAAGGCTACTGAAAGCAGCAGGACCATACACAAGTTTAGAACTTGGAGCTTTCTCAATCTCATTTTTTTTAAATCCTCAGAAAAATTCTGACTATATAACCAAGCATATCTTCTCAATATAACAGAAGCAGCTACATTTCTGGGAACTGTCTCTGCATCTTTCAAGATACTCCACAAAAGCGTGTTTCAAAACGTGAGTCACATTAGAAACAAGCTCATAACACTAATGTGCAGCAGGCAAAGATACAATGTCAACACATTGCAAAACAAATTTCCTGCTAAAGATCTAATAATTTAAAACTCTACAAGCTAAATTACTAGAGTAAACCAACTCTCCCCCACCCCCAAGATTCTAAACACTTGCCAATTTTATTCAGCTGTGTAAGAGTTAAAAGAAAAAGGCTCGCTTGTTAGAATTAGCAGCTGCAGAAACCACAGCTGGGTCAGCTGTCAAAAGGATCAAAGACAGCTTGTAAGATCACAGTACACCTTGTACTTTTCTAGCTTTTTTTAATAACTAGTTCACTAGCCAAAGGGGTTGTACATGCAGTTTTATAGACATTTTCTAATGTCAAAAACGGGAGAAAAGGCCAAAACTTTTGGCATCTAATCCTTAGTAAGATCATAAACGCTGGCCAATCTCTGGTGCAGTTCCAGATTGGTTCCAGTCAAATACATCTCTAAACCTAGCTAGCATCTGTAGAAAAGTGAACACTTGCTTGGTTCACCTTTTCAAAGAATCAGACTGGAAAGATTCAAGAGGGTTCACTACTGTCTGCATTGAAGTCCCTATCAAAATCTATGGCCCTAGACTGATCTCTAGAGAATGCAGCCCCATAACCATTCTAAACAGGAGCATAGATTGACTGCAAAATACTCAACTAAAGAAAAGTACAGTTGTGTACACTTACCATTCACTGTTGCAGTCATTACATTTGGGTTATCCTGCTGGTAGGTTGCCCTCAGTCGGCCTGAATTCCAAAGTCTTGGGTCCTGCGTCGATTGCTGTCGCCTCTTCCCTGACGTCAGGTCGCCAGGGGTATAAACGATGCAGCCGACGCAATTTTCTTGTTTTTCTTGCCCCAGATGTCAGGTGCCCCCAAAAGGATAGGCTAAAATTATGCAAGTAAAACAAATGAACCAAAATAAGCTTTACCTTCGTCTATAAGCAAATACACCACCTAGGTTGTATACATTAGGGAAGTAAAGATAAGTTCAGCAAAAATAAGGGGGATGGCGGGTGGGTAACCTAGATTGCAACAGTGAATACACTGGAACATCTACATTTATGGTAAGTGTACACAACTGTACTATGTTCTTCGTGTTTCACTGTTGCAGTCATTACATTTGGGTTGAGTCCCAAAACTATGGTCGGGGGGCTGGAGCTAAACAGCATTAGGAGCGGCTATGAGGCTCTGCCCTGAATTTAGAGTAAAGAGGCAGATTGTAATGTTTTGTATTGGTATGCACATAACTCCATGTAGCAGCCTCTAAAATGTCTTTGGTTGGTACTCCCCTGAGAAAGGCTACAGAAGTGGCTGCAGCTCTGGTTGAATGTGGCCTAATGCCCTTAAGCACTGGTTTGCCATGCTGTGAGTAGCAGAAACAAATGCAGTGACCTATCCACTTTGAAATAGTGTGCTTGGAGATGGCCTTTCCTTGTGATGCTGTGGCATGTGCCACTAGTAATTGTTCGGTCTTTCTGAAAACTTTAGTTTTGACAAGCAGAATCAGAGTTGTCTGTGTACGTCCAAAGAATGCAGAATTTTCTCCGCCTTGTTCTGTGGATTTGGATAAAAGGTTGGCAAATGAATAGTTTGGTTAAGGGCTACACTGGATACCACCTTAGTCATAAATGTAGGGCTTGTTCTCAGAGAGACCCTGTCCAGATAAAAAATGATAAAGGGTTCCTCAGCCATGAGAGCCTGTAGCTCTGAAACTCGTCTTGCAGAAGTTAATGCTAGGAGCAGAGCCATTTTCCAAGGTAAGAACTTTATATCCACAGTAGCCACTGGCTCAAAAGGAGATAAGGTGAGTTTTTCCAAGACAACTGAGGTCCCATGCAGGTATTGGCGTTCTCCTTGGAGGCCTTAAGTTTTTGGCTCCTCTGAGGTACTGCCTTAATAAAGGATGAGAAAAGAGTGGTGGCTCTGTATTGTAATGAGCCGAAATGGCATAGGCATGGATTTTAATTGATGAAAAAGATGGGCCTTTGTCCAGCATTTCAGTTAAGTATTGCAAAATCGGAGGAATATTTGGGACAGCTTTATCAGTTCCTTGAGCTTGGTTCCAAGCACAAAATCTCTTCCATTTCCTAGCATAGTATTTTCTAGTACTAGGCCTTCTGGCTTCTAAAATGACATCCATCACAGCTTTACTGAGAGGTGTGGTTTGTATGGCTACATTATCCGCCATACTGCCAGGTTTAGGGTCCTGAGTTGGCTGTGCAGAATCGGATTGTTTTGCTGGGACAGTAGATGAAGTATTTGAGGTAAGTTCCAAGCTGGGCATTGGGACAAGTTCCTTAAGCTCAGATACCAGTACTGTTGTGACCAGTCTGGGGCAATCAGAATCATTTTTTGGTTTCTCCTGTCTGACCTTTAGGAGTACCTTGGGGAGGAGAGGCAGTGGAGGAAAGGCATATACTGATAGGTTTGTCCAGTTGAAAGATAAGGCGTCCATTTTCCAAGCTCGTCTGTGATAAGTCCTTGTGCAGAATCTTTTTAGTTGATTGTTATGAGGGGAGGCAAATAGATCTATGTCCAGGCATCCCCATTTCTTTGTAATCATGCTGAAGACTTGTGGATCGATGTGCCACTCGTGGGGATCCATGAGGTTTATGCTTAGTTCGACTGCCAGAGTTTTTCCTTTCCTGGCAGGACTTGCGCCTGCAGATGAACTTGGTAAGTCAATGCTGTGTCCCATAAAGCCATGGCTAGTCTGCAAAGGGGGTAAGAATGAGTGCCCCCCTGTTTATGTATCACATGACCATGGTGTTGTCTGTCTTCATCAGTAGTTGTCCCGGATGAAGTAGGTCCTTGAAGGCTGTCAGGGCATTTTGAACAGCTAGCATCTCTTTTTGATTGATATGTAGATGCTTTTGGTTTGCGGACCAGGTGCCCTGAATGCCTCTTCCTGCCATGTATGCCCCCCAGGCATAATCTCAGGCATCCGTCGCTAGGCTCTGCCTGGCTGGGGGTAGCGAGAATGGCTGTCACTTGTTTTGATGACAAACCTTTGTCCACCAGCGAAACTCCTGCTGTAGGCAGGGAATTAGAGTAATCATTGTTTCCAGACTGTGGCAATGCTGTATCCAGACACTTTTTAGGTACCACTGAATTTTCCTCATATGCAGTCTTGCATATGGAATTAGTAAGATGCAGGATGTCATGAAGCCCAAAGCCTGCAGATTTTTTTCTGGCAGATAACTGGGCCTCTGTTGCGATTTCCTTGAAATAGGTAGTCAGTTGCCTTTGTCTGGAGTGAGATAAGCCATCTGGGCAGTTGTAGTTAAGCTTGCACCCAGGAATATCTCTTGAGAGGGTACTAGTTTTGATTTCTTTTTGTTGACTATGTACCCTAGGCATGTTAAAAGTTTTATCACAAACGTCAGATGCTGTAGCAGAAAGTCCTTGTTCTCTGCTTGTATGAGGCAGTCGTCCAAGTAAGGATATATCTGTATTCCTCTTTGCCTGCAGTAAGCAATTACTGGTGCCAGGCACTTTGTGAAGACCCTGGGCGCAGTAGATAAGCCAAAGGGCAGTGCAGAGAATTGGTAATGCTTTGAGCCAGCCTTTAATCTGAGGTATCTTCTGCATGACTGTCTGATTGGGACATGCAGGTATGCCTCTTTTAGGTCTTAAGTCACGAGCCAAGCCTTGCTGCCCAGCATGGGCAGAACCTGCTGTAAGGTCAACATCTTGAATTTTGGTATATCCAGGAAAGTGTTTAGAATAGATAGGTCCAGTATTGGTCTCCATGCTTTGTCCTTTCTGGGTAGCAAGAACAGTCGAGTAAAATTCTTGTCCCTGCTCTTGCTGTGGCACTTGTTGAATAGCCCTCATGTCCATGAGACCTGTGACTTGTTTTTGAGCATCTACCCACTGAATTTTTGGCAGGTCTGGCCAACCGTTTGCCCTTGGCAGGGTATGGAAATGAAACTTGTAGCCTTGTGACACTGTCTAGAACCCATTTGTCTTGGGTTATAATGTGCCAATTTTGAGAAAAAAGTGCTAGTTTTCCCCCTAAGGGTGCTGCCAGACGATAAGTGCTTGGTGCGGCAGGGGGAAGTCATTGGGACTGTTTCCTGTATGAGTGCGCTTTGTCTTCTCCACCTTTGGAGGTAGGAACACTCCACTGTTTAGACCTGTAAGATCCTTGCAGCTGTGATCTGTCCCTTTGAGGTCTGTCCGAGACTGGAAAGGACCAGTTCTTGCTAGGCTAGTGTCTGCTAAATCTAGGCGGCTGTATCTGTAAGAAATCCTTGACCGTTTGCATATATTTAGCTTTGTTCTCCATTTTCTTTAACACCTCTTCTGCCTTAACATCAAACAAGGTATCATGTTGTAAGGGAGCATCTAATAATTTTACTTTAACATGGTCAGGCAGACTTTGCTCCTTTAACCAAGCATGCTTCCTAATGATATAACCCGTAACAGTGGCCCTGCAGGAGGCCTCCAGAGAATCAAACCCACATTGCAAAGTATGCCTTCCAACTTGTTCAGCTGCATACAATAAATCCTGCATTTCTTTGTTTTCTGCACATTCAGAATTTGCCATCATTTTCTGTTTAAGCAGCGTCATGATAATTGCTGATATTTAAGCATATGAAACTGGCAATTTAAGGCCCTTATAGCCAAAGTAGCAGACGTGTAAATCTTTTTTCCCCATCTATCCATTGCCCTGGAATCCCTGTCAGAGGGGGTAGGGTTTTTTTTGCAGTAGAAGCCTTGACCCCTTTTGGACCCTGAGAAATAGTTTCTGGGTCTGCAGTAGGGTTTTTGAAAAGGAATTTATGAGAGTCTGGGACCCTGTAATATCTGTCCGGCTTAACAGGTGCTGGAGGTAGAGAGTCAGGGGTCATACTAGACGCCGAGAACACAATCTACAATGCCCAACACAGGTAGAATGGCTAGAGGCCTGTGTTGAGGTAGTAAAATGAAGTCTCTGAGCCTTTTCTTAGATTCTGAAAAAGTCTTGGCTCTCCCAGTGGAAGTGACCCCTCATGTTATGCAAGGTTTCCCCAAAAGAGTAGTCATCAGGAGGAGAAGCTGAAGGAATTGATTCTTCAGCATCAGAATTCTCATAGGAGAGAACAGAATATTCCTGATCAGAAGAGGAATCAGAAAAAATGGAAACCTGATCTGAAGATTCATAGTCCGTCTCTTGCCTAGGCCTCTTATCAGGAGGGGGATGGGAACCCCTGATCAATGTAATTAAGTCTTCGGCCATTTTGAGCATCTGTTTTTTGGGCATGGAGGTCTGTCCTTGTGGCTGTTGAACTTGTTTATTTGCCTTTAAAGGTGTTTTAGTCTTTGAAGTTGGTTTAATATATAATTGTTTAGGTCTGAAAACACCTTCAAAAGCCGATGCCTGCTCAGCGGCTCCGGACCAATGGGAATAATCTCCGAGGCTCCAATACCTTGAGTTTCCAGCGGCCTGGCTGACTCCATGTGGCAGTCTGTAGCGGCCTGCGAAAGTGCCTCACTGAGAACCGGCGACTTGCTTAGGAGAAGCTTCATCGGTTTTGGACCTCGGTTGCCTGTCATTTTCTTTGCGTTTTTTTGTGAACCCCGGTAGATGGATGGCTGTCCGACATTGTATAATTAAATCTTCGCCCAAAATAGCTTAATGCAAAACCGTACAGACGCTTAATAGTGCGTTGGTTAAATCTAGCACAAAACCGACAACTAGCAATGTTGTGGTCAGGGCCTAGGCAGGGGATACATTAAGAATGAAAGTCCTTACGAGGTATTTGCTTCCCACAAGAAATACAATTAACTTCTGACATCGGTCTGGAGCAAGAAAAAAGTTTCCCCAACGGGGTACTTAGCTTTTAATTAAGACTTCGGATCTGAAACTCGAACACGAAAATCTCAGGAGTCGTCCGACCGGCACTTGCGAACAATTTCTGCTTCGGGCACCACATGGCAAGAAAGACTGAATAAAATGGCATTGGCTGTATCTTTTATACTCTTGACTACCTGACATCAGGGAAGAGGTGACAGCAACCGACGCAGGACCCAAGACTTTGGAATTCAGGCCAACTGAGGGCAACTTGCCAGCAAGATAACCCAAATGTAATAACTGCAACAGTGAAACACGAAGAACATCAGCTACCACCCTATGAGTCACAAAGACAGTCTGGTAAAAAGGACAATACACCTGAGTAGCTAGAATGACTTCCAGTAAAAAGGCCTTGGAAGAATTCACTGTTCTAAAGTACATGTTCACTCCAAGCGGCTACCCCATAGATTTTGTAAACACTTAGTATAGGAATACTACAAGAATTGGACAACAAACAAACCCTACTAGGTATTTTATTTATTTCAGTTTGATGACCGGGGAAGTCCACTCGGCCTAAAAAAAGCCCGTTTTCAGTGGAGGCCTGGGGAGAAAAGCTCCAGTAACAATGACAAACATATTAACATATACAAAGCAAAGTCGTCATACAGCTTTATGCAGCATTCTACAGTAAAAAAAAAAATTCTACATTCTACAATAATATTTATTTATTATTTTATTTTACATTTGTTTACCGGGCTAGTCCAACTGGATATATTTCCATTTTCAGTGGAGGCCCGGGGAGAAAAGCTCCACTACTTACTACTAAACAATGTCAAGATATACATCAATATACAAAAATAGAGAAAAAAAAAAAAAAACATATGCAATAAACCTTGAAACAGGTTGTATAAACTTTTGAGTAAAATCTAAATCTAGGATGGTAAAGAAAAAGAAAAGATGAATAAAATTAAATACTCAGAGTATGTAGAAGAGAAGAAAGAGAAAGGTTGTTAAGGAATCAGATAATGATGGAAAAAAAGAGAGCTAACCTGGGTTATGACAAGAGCATAGCCAATGGTTATTTAGGAAGGATTTTAGTTTAGTTTTAAATAGGGAGAGTGAAGTTAGGGATGTAAGTTCCTTTGGTAACTTGTTCCATATTTTGCCAACTGAGTTGGAAAATGTGGAGTCACCTGCTGAATTTTTGGATCGGGATGTTTGGACCAGTATTTTGTTGGTGGAGCGTAGGTACCTCTGATTGTTATAGGGTGTTATGAGGGTGGAGAGTATTGGGGTGTTGTCAGGGTGATGTAGGGCATTATGGGCAAGAGTGAGTTGATACTATTGTATGAGGTGTGGTAGTTCCAGCCACCCAAGCTTTTTGAGATTTAAGCAATGATGAGTTCTATATGGATGGCAATATTATTATATGATGAAGTAAGTTTGCTAAGATTAAGTTTAGAAAGATTTGTGTATATGGAGGAAGCATATAAAAGGGTTGAGATTAAGTGAGTTCTAGCTATTGTAGATTTGGCTTCAGGAGAAAGAAAAGATTTGATTCTGTAGAGAGAGCCTAGTTTTCTGTTGGTCGATTTTATTGTAAGATTAATATGATTGTCAAATTTTAATTGATTGTCAATAGTAATACCCAAGGGTTTTGTTGTTTGGTCAGGAGAGATAATGGTCCCATTATCAGATATCAGCGTGAAATGGATAGAGGTAGACAAGTGGGTGGGTGAAAAGAGCAAGAGTTTGGTTTTCTTGGGGTTAAGGAGAAGACAATGATTAGAGAACCATTGTTCTATAGTTGAGAAGGTTTTTTGTGTGAGAGAATGAAGTTCTGACTGTGTTGAGGCTGAGCAAATGATGGTAGTGTCATCTGCATATTGAATGCAAGTTGTTTGTGGAGTAGCTAGATGAAGTTCATTAATGAACATCTAGAACTGTAAAATCTAAGAGTCATTAGTAAATTACAACTGAAATTTTAAATTTCACAATAGTAATAGTAAAAATCTAGCAAAAGAGAATTCTCAGGGTCATAACAGTGAATAACATTTGAGGATGAGAAACTGTCGGAAATAAACTATTAACAAAATTTGGAGGTTAAGGAGGAGTAGGAGGGCAAATGATGCGAGTGCAGCGATTATGCACAGAGTTAGAAGGTTGGTTTTGATATGGGAGGGTCCTATGCGGGGAAGGAGCAAGGGCATTCCCACTTTGCAGATAGGTGGGAATGGAGGCAGAATTAAAAGTTAGAGTAGTTATGAGTATTTCTAATGAAGGGAGGAAGAGAGTTATATGGTATAGCTCAGGAGTAGGATAGCAGTGTGTGTCAGGTGGCCGTAAAGATTTGTAGATTTTGAGCAGGTTCTGACTTTCTGACCTAAGTGAGAGATTAGGAATATAGGGGGTTAAGGAGGTGGAGAGAGAGGGACAGGAGGATGGGTTAAATATGAGCTTATTGGCGGTGGTGAATTTAAGGAGGTTTAGACAGCTGAAAAGCTTGAGCCACTGCAGTGAGTGGAGGGGGATGCAGGGATGGGATGAGTTTCTAGAGTTCGCGGCAAATTTGCAGATTTTATTGTAGCAGGCTTTTAATTTAGTTTGAAGGCTGAGCTGAAGATTCAAGAACAGTGGAGCGCCATACATTAGGGAGGGGAGAAGGTATGTGGAGGCGAGGGGCTGTTTGGTGGAGGGGTTGAGAACGGTTATGCCTATATTGGAGTTCTAATTTTTGGCGTTTTTTTTATGTCAGTTTGGATGTGAATATCACATTTTAGATGTTCGTCAATAATGACACCGAGCAGTTTGGTGTGAAGGACAACTTCAATGGGTGTGTTATTCTGGCTTATGATCTTGAAGGAGTTTTTATCAATAGGGGAGTGTTTAGATGGGGAAAAATCATTACTTTGGTTTTCTGACGTTTAGGGCTAGGTGGTTGTTTTGCATCCAGGTTTCAGTATTTGAGTAAGCTGACTGGGTTATCTGCAGAGGGTTGTAAGGGGTGTCGCCGAGCATATGATTGTTGAATCATCCGCATACTGGATTAGTGTAGAATTGAAGATGGAGTGGTGAAAGTTGTTGATGAATATACTGAAAAGTAAGGGGCCAAGGACAGAACCTTGGGATACCCCCAGCAGGTGTGTACAGAAAAGGAAGAGGTGGAATGTTTCTATTTAACAGCTTGTTGTCTTTTGGAGAGGTAGCTGGTGAACCAACCTATGGTGGAAGGGGAGAGACTGAGGGAATAGAGTTGTGATAGGAGTATAGGGTGGGAGATGGTATTGAAGGCTTTGGAAAGGTCTAGGAACAGGGTTGATAACGATTTTGCTAGAGTCACGAGCTTGGTTAATGGACTCTAGTAAGGAGAGGAGTGCAGTGATGGTACTGTGGCCAGGACAGAATCCATGTTGTGTGGGAATTAGGAGGTATTGTGTTGGATAAGGCATCAGTTGTGAGTGAATACATTTTTCCAGGACTTTTGAGAGTGGGGAAACTATGGCAATAGGACAGAAATTAGTGGTGTCAGTGTTTTTACCACCTTTATGGAGTGGGATAATGAATGCTCATCTCCAAAGTGAGGGAACATAAGATTCTTGGATGGATCTATTCATTATGCCGGAGAGAGGGAAGGCTATGCTGTTGGCAGATAGTTTGAGGAAAGATGCAGGTAAATTATCTGGTGCGCTGGGGCATGGTTACAGTCGGAGGAGTTTTTTTATTGTGCGTTATGGGCACATGGTTGAGGCTGAAGGAAGGGGCATGTGTTTTGAGATCACGGGGGAAGATATTGGAGGGGAGCTGGGGAAGCTTGCAGTAAGTTTGACTATACATTCCATAATGAAGTTGTTAAATAGAGAGGCTGTTTCTTGGTCAGAGCAATTAGGGTTTGGACATGGGTTGCCTTTACTGCCAGGGTGAAAGAGGGAGGAGATAGTATTCCAGAATTTTCTAGGGTTTTAGTACGTTCAGATTGAAGCTTAGAGTAATATGTTTTGCAGTCTCTAGTTATTAGTTTTTTTTTTTATTGAGTTGCCGAGTTGTTTAAATTCTAGTAGGGTATTAGGTTGCTTATATCTTTGGTATTGTTTCCACTTCTTGTCTCAGGAGCATGATCTGTTTAGTTTCCTTAGATAGCCAAAGAATAGCAGCCAAGGATAGATTTACATCTAAAAAATATAAATATGGTAGCTTAGAAGCACTCCACTGGAGATGAGAATCATGATTACAAAAGGGCGCGGATCATAGAATATAATAAAGTAGCCCCCTATGTTAAAATCATCATCAGTAGGAACTGATGCATTACTAGTTCTAACACCACCCTAACAGACATTTTGGGTTCTGAACCAACATTTATGTACAAGCCAGCATACAACTTAAAGGACATTTTCGAGAATTACAGTACCCACACTAATGGCTCTGGGCATAGAAAAGGCACTGCTCCATGTGGGTTTTGTAAATCATGCCCCCACATCACCACCCAGAACTAAATTACTTTTGACAATGGGCTTAACAGCAAAATCAGCTTTGACAATTGCAACTGTGCCACCACAGGTTTAACCTCCTGTATTTGACAGTCTGCTCAGGATGCCACAGCTTTTATACAAGCAAAACTGAGCGAACATTTTACAAAGAACACAAGAACATCTTTACGACACCAAGGATAACACAAAAAAAATGCTTTATACAGAGAGAGAGAGAGATTTGCACAGGCCTTTGACCTTACAAATTTAGAATACTGAAAAAATATCCAGGGACTCTAGGTGCAGATTGGGATAAACCTTATAGAATTTAGAAAATTAATAGGTCAATTACAATTATATGCAACTGATCCACCTGGTTTGAACATTACCATTAATTCACTCAGTATTAAAAATTAAAATGCTAGATTATTAAATACACAATTAACAAACCACTCAGAACTTTTAAATGTTTTAAATAATGTAATGCTTTGATTTCACATTACTTATTCATTTTTTACAGTGCACATACACTGTTCACATTATTTTAGGGACATGGTACAGCATGCTTTTCTAACACTCTACTGAAAGAGACGTACGTTTTTAAAGTGTTTTTTTTTTTTTTTTTTTTATTTACATTAAACTTCTATACAAGGCAACAGCAGACCATCATTTGATGTAAAAACATGTTTATAGGCAGACTGTTTATATCCATTTGCTTTCACTATTGTTCACTTGTTTATGTATTTACTACACTGTATCTTTAAGGAGGCCTGTATATAAGGAAGTGATGTATGCAGCCCTTTTAGATTCTGATGAAATTCCTGTTAGGAACGGAAGCGCTAAATCCTGAGTAAGGCATCTGGCTTTCACTGCTTTTTTTTTTTTTTTTTTTTTTTTTAATACTTTGTGGATTTACCTGCAGTTATTATGGTCTCCCTCAGAGTTTGATGGCGTTTTGTACTTGGTTATTGGTCTTCTACTCCATCCGCTGTCCTTTAGCTGTTACACTTTCTAGAGATCTGATGAATATTAGAAATAATGGGATTCAGAAAAGAGCTATCCTTTGAAGGCAGATTAGTAGAGTATTCCCTTGAAGTTTCAGCACAATACAACAAACTTCCACATATGGCCCTAGTAAAAATTCTAAAAGCCAAAGTGGCCGAAGAGAAAATTCTCCTCCCAAATCTATCAAACACCTTACCTCGTTTACCACGTGGAGAGGGGTTAGAATTTACCTATAGCCTATTACAGCTAACACAGAGGGAGAAACTGTTGTAGGATCAGACCAAAGGGGAGAATAAAAAAGTTATATACTTACCATAACGTTCCATGTGAGTTGTTCATCTCTCCTTCATTCTTACAGATGGGTTCGGAGCCGATCCTCGTCTCCGAGTCGGCCTACTACAAAGCTTGAGGTCTTCAGATAGCTCGAGGCCAAGTCCCTATCCCATGATGCACCTAGAGTTAACTCGGATCTTGTATGCAGCATATAACACCATATGTCATTCTATCACACCGTAAGAGAAAGCTAAAGAAGGGTTGAGGAACCAGGAAGAATTCAGCGTCTCGGTCTTCGAAAATCTCAGGAGGGGGTAGGAGGGTGGGAAGTAAAAATGAAGGCGAGATGAACAACTCACATGTAATGTTACGGTAAGTACATAACTTCTTTATGTGAAGTTCTATCTCGCCATTCATTCTTACAGATGGGTAACGTCCCAAGCACCATCTATCTCGGGTGGCTCATAAGAGTATGTTTTTCAGGACAGTGGACCCAAAGGAGGCCCTGTCAACTTTGTAACGAGTGATAAAAGGTATGAGATCTTAACCAAGTGGCTGCTGCACGAATGTTATCAATAGGAAGTCTGGCAGAAAAAGCAGAGGATGTAGACACTTGCTCTGGTGGAGTGAGCCTTAATTTTATGTTGCAAGGGCATATTAGCAGCTGAATAAGCAAATGTGATGCTATCAGATAACCAATTGGACAGAGTTGTTTTGGCCACTGACCTACCTTTCCTGGAGTCTGAAAGGGAGATGAAAAGCTGTTCAGATTTCCTAGAATCTTTTACTCTATCCAAGTAAAATCTGAGCTGTCTATGAGCATCAAGTTTGTGCAGCATATATTCTAAATTGTTGGAGTGACTGGGGAAAAAATAACTGGCAAATCAATTTGATTAAGATCAACTTCAGTGCAAACTTTAGGCAAAAAAGAGGAGTTAGTTCGAAGTGAAACTCTGTCAGAATGGAAAATCAAATAAGGAGGCATCCAGTTCATACTTTGGCGTCTTTGCCCTATGGGGAATGTATGAGACAGACGGCTATGCAATACTGACACGGACTTATTTAAAGAAATTAGCGTGACTAGTGAGATGTTTAGATTGAGGGGCTATAGTGAAGCTAGTATTCAAACAGCTATAGATAAGGTTATTAATGAACAACATAAAGTTGGTACTTAGAAGTATGGAAGTAAGGGGTATAAGTTAGATGTTAGAAATCAAGAGAAAAGACTAGTTTATTTTGTCACTACATATAGTGTTTTCAGTGATGTTTTAATAGATATTGTTAAACACTACTGGAATTTTTTGTTTAAATCAATGGACCTAAAAAATTTATTGTCTAGGTCTTTAGGTATTTCATTTCGTAGAGGTAGGAATTTAAAAGATATCTTGGTACACAAATTTAAATATCCCACTGAGACACTGCAGTATAGGACCATGCAGAGACTAGGTCATTGCAATATTTGTCATTATATTGTTCCAACTTTAAAGTATATAAATGGCCATGTATTTGAGGCTAAAAATACATATAGCTGTAACACTGAAGGTATTATTTATGCGTTGAAATGTCCTTGTAACCTTGTATATATAGGAGAAAGTAAAAGGAAGTTTAAAACTAGACTGCAGGAGCATGTCAGGAATATTATAAATAAGAAGATAGCCCTGTTGCCAAACATTTTATGCTGGTTCACAATTCTAATCCAAATGGGCTACAAGCCACTATCTTAGAACATATTATGAAGGGTGTATTTTCTGATGATTTGTATAAAAAGAAGTTGTATAAAAGTATTTTCATTTTGAAATATGACACTATTTCCTCAGGGTCTGAATGTGGAATGTAACTGGAGGCTTCTTATCTGATGAGAAAGCAGTATTAAGTATTTTTTAATGTTTATTGATTGGTTTAGGCTAACTGTTTATTAAATGTATTAGAGTATATAAACTGTGCAAGTTATGTGATGTTTTATACTCCCTGAAGGCAGTTGCCGAAGCGCTAGAGGTATAATAAACTGGTGTTTTAAGTGGATTCTTCATCTGTGGTCTTCAGTTTTATATTTCCTTTTGGTTCGTGCAGTGTTTAACCCAAGTGTAATGACTGCAACAGTGAAACGCAATGAACATCTTCAAATCTGCAGAGGCAGCTGGTTCAAAGGGAGAGAGAGTAAGTTTTTCCAGGACAAAATTAACATCCCAAGCAGGAGTAGGAGCTCTTCTGGGAGGTCAAAGATTACTAGCTCCCTTCAGGAACTGCTTCATCACGGGGTGAGAAAAAATAGGTTGCTCAAGATAACAATGAGCCGAAATTGCTGAAGCATGAATTTTGATGGAAGAAAAGGAAAGTCCACCATTACGCAATCCTGCTAGGTAGTCAAGAATGAGTGAAAGAGAAGGACGAAAAGGGTCTTTTCCTTTAACTAGCACCCAAGAGTAAAATCTCTTCCATTTATCTCCATAGGATTTTCTTGTGCTAGGCCTCCTGGCCTCATGAAGAACTTCAACCACCTGTTGGGAAAGATTTTAAGTATTAGCCAGGCAGTTAAATGCAGAGTTTGAAGATGAGGATGAAGGAATTTTCTCCCTCCCTGAACCGACAGATCTTGTACCAGGGGAAGATGCCAAGGCTGAGCCTGGGAAAGGCTGCAAAGTAGGGGATACCAATGCTGCCTGGGCCAATCTGGAGCTATCTGAATAACCTTTGGTTTTTCGTCCATTATCTTTAGAAGCACTCTGAGAAGAAGAGGCAGAGGAGGGAATGCATAAACTGAGAGATGTGTCCATGGAAAGGACAACGCATCCACCCTCCAAAGCTTTTGTTGTGAAACTCCCTGGTGTAGAAGGTTGGAAGGAGATGACTGGTGTGAGAAAAGATAGACTTGTGGGGTGCCCCAATGATGAATAATGCAACGGAAAATGTCCCTGTTCAGTTGCCACTTGTGAGGATCCAGAAAGTACAGTTTTGTACCTACCATAAATGTAGATGTTCGAGGATCCACATTGCTGCAGTCCTTACTATTGGGTAGTCCGCTGTCCAGTCGGCCCGAATACCAGAGTATATGGCTGACGTCGGTCAGGGCGCATTAGACTGACGTCAGTACGTCAGGGTACTAATGCGCATGACCGACGTCATATCCTCAGTCTTTTCTTGCCCCATATGTCAGAAGACCCTAAAAAGACAAGGCCCAAAATACCTGCACCAAAAATATGTACAATATATACAAAAATATATACAAAAATATCAGCATATAACCTCACCTACACAACCACCCCTAAACACAGAGGGGAAGGAGGGAGGGTAAATTGGACTGCTGCAATGTCGCTCCTCCCACATCTACATTTATGGTAGCTACAAAACCGTACTATGTTCTTCGCTCCACATTGCTGCAGTCCTTACTATTGGGTAGAATCCCAAAGCAGAGGTAAGGGAGGCTGGCAAATCATACAGAAGCAGGAGCTGACAATATGCCTTGCAAAACAGCTGTGGCAAAACCAGCCCTAGACTTAGAGTAGATAGGAAGGTGATAATGCTTAGAGAAAGTATGCACTGAACTCCAAGTAGCTGCCTCCAAAATATCCTTAGTTGCCACCCCCCTTAGAAATGCTGTTGAAGTGGCAGTAGCCCTAGTGGAATGAGGCCTAATCCCAGCTGGAATCTCCTTGCCATGATGGGAATAACAAAATGCAATGCAAAACCCAATCCACCTAGAAATAGTTTGTTTTGACACAGGCTTGCCCTGCGAACTCAAAGCAAAAGAAACAAACAACTGCTGAGACTGCCTAAAATCCTTAGTCCTGCTTAAATAATAACGCAATTGCCTGTGTACATCTAAAGTGTGCAAAATCTTTTCCCCTTTATTTTGGGGGTCTGCATAAAAGTAGGCAAATGAATAGTTTGGTTTAAAGCCACACTAGAAACCACCTTAGGCATAAAGGAAGGATTAGTACGTAATGATACCCTATCCTTATGGAAAATCAAAAGGGCTCTACTGCCATAAGGGCCTGCAACTCAGACACCCTTCTTGCAGAAGTAATAGCCAACAGAAAAGCAGTCTTCCATGACAAGTATTTCAATTCAGCAGTAGCCGCAGGCTCAAAAGGTTGTAGAGTAAGTTTTTCCAACACAAAATTGAGATCCCAAGCAGGAGTAGGAGCTCTACGGGGGTCTTATATTCTTTGCCCCTCTAAGAAACTGCTTGAACAAAGGATGCGAAAACAATGGTGGGTCACAATCATAGTGAGCTGAAATTGCTGCAGCATGAATCTTAATGGAAGAGAAGGACAAACCTTTGTCCAATAACTCAGTAAGATATTGAAGAGCCACACTCAAATTAGGCTCAGAAATCTCCAAATTCTTTGCTGTACTCCAAAATAAAAATCTTTTCCATTTTTCTCGTACACTTTCCTTGTACTAGGTCTTCTAGCTTCCATAATCACATTTAAAACTTGTTGAGGAAGTTGAGACCTGCTGTGTTTCAACACAGAATATGCCAGGCTGTTAGATGAAGAGAGTGAAGCTTGACATTGAGCAGATGACCGTCCTTCTGAGATAACAGATGAGGAATCAAAGGTAAAGGCCATGGAGGCTTCCTTACCAGACTCCTTAGTAGTGGGTACCAGTGTTGCGAGGCCAATCTGGAGCTATCAAAATCATCCTTGGCTTGTCTTGTCTGACTTTTAATAGCACCTTTGGAAGAAGAGGCAGAGGTGGAAAGGCATACACATGAAGGTTTTTCCAACTGAAAGACAGAGCATCCACTTTCCAAGCTGTGTGATGAAACCCCTTTGTGCAAAACTTTGGCAGCTGGTGGTTTAGTGGAGAAGCGAACAGATCTATGTCTGGAGTTCCCCATGACACTGTCAATTTCTGAAATACATGAAGATCCAGTTTCCACCGTGGGGATCCATGATTTGTCTGCTTAACACATCTGCTAAGGAGTTCTGTGCTCCGGCAGAAACCTTGCCTGAAGAGTTAGTTGCAAGCTTAGCGCAGTCTCCCATAAAATCATTGCTTGCCTGCATAGAGGATAAGAATGTGTTCCCCCTTGCTTGTTGATGTACCACATGACAGTTGTGTTGTCTGTTAGAATCAACACCTGCCCTGGAAGAAGAAACTCCTTGAAAGCCATTAATGCAAACTGGACTGCTAACATCTCCTTCATGTTGATATGTAGATGCTGTAGTCTGGCAGGCCACTTGTCTTGTATCCACTTTCCATTTAGATGAGCTCCCCAAGCAATGTCCGAGGCATCTGTCGTTAAAATCTGACTCGCCTCTGGCCGGGTCACAGAGAGTCCCTTGTTTAGGTGACATTCCTGAGCCCACCACAAAAATTCTTTTTGAAGGCAAGGTATTATTTGAATGACAGTGTCCAAATCCTGGCAGTGCTGTGTCCATACATTTTTGAGATACCATTGTAGCTTCCTCATATGCAGTTTGGCATTGGGAAGCACCAGAATACAAGATGCCATGAACCCTAATGCTTGAAGGACTGTCCTTGCAGTCAGCACGGACTGATGAGATAGTTGATGGAAGTAAAGTGATAGACTCTTTTGTTTGTCCGGGGTTAAAAAGGCCATCTGGGCTGCTGTATTCAGTCTCACACCCAGAAAGCACATGTCTTGAGAGGGTACTAGACTGGACTTTATTTCGTTCACAGAACACCCTAGGCATCTTAGCACTGCTATAACATATTCCAGATGCTGTAGGTCTTCCTTTTCTTGAGCCAGAATCAGGCAGTCGTCCAAGTAAGGATAGATTTGAATTCCTTTTAGCCTGAAGTAAGCTATCACTGGAGCCAGAACCTTTGTGAATACTCTGGGCGCAGTAGATAAGCCAAAGGGCAATGCAGAGAACTGATAATGAGAATTTCCAGCTCGAAAACGCAGATACTTCCTGCAACTTAGTCTTATAGGCACATGAAGGTAAGCTTCCTTGAGATCTAAAGTTACCATCCAGTGATCTTTGCCCAGCAGAGGTAAAAGCTGTTGTAACGTCAACATCTTGAACTTGGGAATGTCCAGATAAGTGTTGAGGATAGATAAATCCAAAATTGGTCTCCACGTGTTCCCCTTCTTTGGTACTAGGAACAGGCGAGAATAAAATCCTAGGCCCCTTTCTGATACAGGGACTGGCTGAATGGCCCCTATTTGGAGTAACAGAGAAATTTGCTTGTGAGCCTCTTTCCTTTGTGGAGGAGGAACGTCTGGCATGCCTTTGAAAGGGGCAATGTATGGAAATAAAACCTGTAACCGTGGTGAATGATATCCAACACCCATCTGTCTTGAGTAATTAAATCCCAATTTTCTTTGAAAAGAGACAGTCTTCCTCCCAAAGGAGCTGCCAGACGAGAATCTACTGGCAGCTGAAAAGGCAGGTCATTGGGTCTGTTTACGAAGGGACTGACCCCTGCCCTCACCAGAGGTCTGGGCAGGTGAACCCCCTGTTCTAGGCCTAAAAGAACCTTGAGCTCTGCCCCTACCACGTCTAGACCTACCCCTAGACTGGGAATCATAAGCAGGATATGTCCATCCCTTAGTAGGCCAATTTCTACTAAACTTCGGTGGCTGCACCTGCAAAAAATCTTTAACAGTTTGCATAGACTTAGCTTTGTCCTCCATTTTCTTTAAAACTGCTTCCACAGGCGAACCAAACAACACATCAGACTGTAAAGGAGCATCCAAAATCCTTGTCTTAACATGCTCGGCTAAATTCTGATCCCTCAACCAGGCATGCCTGCGAAGAACAGAACTAGTGGCAGCCACCCTCGAGGAAGCCTGTACAGCATCAAAACCACATTGCAAAGAATGCTTACCCACTTGTTCAGACACATGAACTAAATCCAGCAACTCTTTACACTCAATACCTTCCGCCAAAGCATCCACCTTAGATTTCAGTTGTGAAAGGAGATAATTTTGATATTTAAGCATGTGAAACTGACAATTCAACCCTCATGGCTAAAGTGGAAGAAGTATACACTTTCTTTCCCCATCTATCCAAAGCCCTTGCCTCTTTATCAGTGGGAACGGGGTTTTTAACCACAGAGGCCTGAACACCTTTAGGTCCCTGAGAAACAGTTTCCGGGTCTGCCCTAGGACTCTTAAAAAGATACTTATGAGCTTCAGGCACCCTATAGTACCTATCAGGTTTAACAGGAGCAGGAGGCAAAGAATCAGGGTTCAGTGAAGCCTCTGCCAACACAGCTTCCACCACATTCAACACAGGAGGTATAGCTAAGGGCCTATGCTGGGGCAAAAACAAGAATTCCCTAAGCCTTTTCCTGGAATCAGAGTAATCCTGGCCTTCCCATTTAAAGTGCTCCCTCATGGAATGCAGAGTCTCTGAAAATGAGAAATCCTCAGGAGGAGAAGCTGTAGGAGTGGAATCATCCACATCAGAATCAGAATAAGGAGGATACTCCTGCAAATCTTCCGCAGAAGACTCAGAAGCCTCTGAACACTGTTCAAAACTATCAAACTCCGGTTCCACCCTAGGCCTCTTATCAGGAGGGGGCATAGAACCTCTAATCATAGTAATCAAATCTTCCGCCATTTTAAGCATATGTCTCTTAGGCACAGAACCTGAAATGCTAGGAGAAGCCCCCACTGAAGCTGAACTTGGCCTACCTCTCAAAGAAGTTTTGGCAACAGAAGGAGAGGCTCTAACTACCTTGGGAAGAGAGGGAAGAACAGTTACCTGAGAAGCCCCCTCAGCCTGGCCTACCTCATGAGAAGACACATCCTGTAACAGTAAAGTCTCTGCCTGAGACTCCAAAGAAACTCCTGGCAAAACCTCTGGCTCCACTGAGCCTTCTAAAGAACCGACGTCCGGGACTGCGGTTCATCAACCCTAGGCTTCGCTGTTTTGTCCTTGCGCTTCTTGGGCCAGCGGGCGTCGGAGCATCCGACGGCATTTTATAATTGCAACGCTTCCCAAACACTAACCTGGCACAGTCTAACCGTCTCTTAATAGTGCGTTTGTTAAACCTAGCACAAGAGCGGCATCCAACAACGTCGTGCTCAGGCCCTAAACAAGGTATACACAAGGTATGGTAATCCCTATGAGGTATCTGTTTCCCACAAGAAATACAGTTATTCACTTTTTCTGACATCCGGTTAAATACTGAGGCAAGAAAAACCAAAATGTTCCCCAACGGGTACTTAGCCAACTCTGATTCGGTCTGAAACTCCGGCTTCGGAAATATTTCAGAACGCCAACCTGCACTCGCAAAACTGCTTCTGCATCGGACCATGCGGCAAAAAACACTGAGGATATGACGTCGGTCATGCGCATTAGTACCCTGACGTACTGACGTCAGTCTAATGCGCCCTGACCGACGTCAGCCATATACTCTGGTATTCGGGCCGACTGGACAGCGGACTACCCAATAGTAAGGACTGCAGCAATGTGGAACGAAGAACATCATGTCTGCTCAAATGATTCGCCAAGGAGTTTAGCCTCCCTGGAAGATACTGGGCTATTAGATGTAAGCCCATGGATGCTGCTATGGACCATAGTTTCATACTTTGTCTGCACAAGAGGTACGAGTGAGCCCCCCCCTTGCTTGTTGATGTACCACATGACTGTGGTATTGTCTGCTCTGATCAGCAGAGTTCCAGGGTAGAGTAGGTCCTTGAAAGTCAGCAAGGCCTGCTGCACTGCCATCAATTCTTTTACGTTTATGTACAGATTAATCTGTTGGGTGCTTCAAGTCCCCTGTATGCCCCTGCCCTCCAGATGAGCCCCTCATGCAACATCTGAGGCATCTGTGGTGAGAATCTGGCTGGTAGGCAGTGGGCGGAAAGGCAGACCCTTGTTCTGAGAACAGGCCATCGCCCACCAGAGGAACACCATTTGTAGACAGGGAATCAAGGGAAGAATCAAGTCCAATTCCTGTGTGTGTTGACACCAAATATTCTTGAGATACCATTGAAGTTTTCTCATATGCAGCCTTGCATATGACATCATCAAAATACATGAAGCCATGAACCCCAGTGCTTGCAGGAATTGCCTTGCAGAGAGCTGGGTCATGCTTGCCAAGTTCATGAAGTAAGCGGAAAGATCTTCTTGCTTCTGTTGAGGGAGGAATACCATTTGGGTGGCTGTATTCAGACTCACTCCCAGGAGAACCATCTCCCTTGAAGGAACCAACTTTGACTTTGTTTCGTTGAGTGTGTAACCCAAAGAGGTGAGAATGTTCTTCACAAATTCCAAATCCTTTTCTAGTTGTTCTGGGGAGTTTGCTTGAATGAGACAGTCGCCCAGGTAAGGATAAATTTGAATGTTCCTCTGCCTGCAAAAAGCAATGGTTGGAGCCAGGCACTTCATAAAAACTCTAGGAGCAATAGATAAGCCAAAGGGCAATGCAGAGAATTGAAAGTGTTGCTCCCCAGCCCTGAAGTGAAGGAACTGCCTGCAACTTTCCCTTACTGGGATGTGCAGATAAGACTCCTTGAGATCCAAAGTTACCAGCCATGAATCCATGCCCAGCATTGGTAGCAATTGTTGAAGGGTGAGCATCTTGAATTTGTGAATCACCAGAAAAGTGTTTAGAATGGGCAGATTCAGAATAGGGTGCCAGATGCCCCTTATTCCTGGGTACCAAAAAAAGCCTTTAATAAAAACCTAGGCCTGCCTAATTTGCAGGAACTGGCTCTATAGCCCCCATAGTCAGTAGAGAAGAAATCTGAGTTCCTACCTCTGCCCTGCAGGGTATGTCTGGGTATCCTTGTAAAACAGGGAAGGTATGAAAGTAAAACTTGTAACCTTGGTTTCCTATAATGAGAAAGTACAGTTTTGTACCTACCATAAATGTAGATGTCCGACAGGAATGCATCTGCAGTCCTTACAAATGGATTGTCCTGTCGTCAGGCAGCCCTTCGGTCGGCCGGATTCCAAAGTCTGGGTCTGGCTTCGGCTGGTGTCGCACTTCACCCGACGTCATAGCTGCAGTTATTCGGGTACAAAGGCATCAGCCGACGCCATTTTCCTCAGTGTTTCTTGCCCCAGATGCCAGGTGCCCTCTTGGAAGGCTAAATTTGGATAAATGCCAATGATTCCAAATAGTAGAGAGCAAACACAAAAAATAAGCATGTATGTACATATATACAAACAAATACACCATAATAGATCCCCCTCAGCTAGCTATAAGATGGGCAAATACCCTAGGAGTACCACAGAGGGGAAAGGTGGGTGGGTAATCCTGACTGCAGATGCATTCCTATCGGACATCTACATTTATGGTAGGTACAAAACTGTACTATGTCCTTCAAGGATGCATCTGCAGTCCTTACAAATGGGTAGAATACCATAGCCAAACTAGGGGAGGAGGAAAAGAGAGAGATTATGGTGTAGTTAGGTTCCCTTGCAACACAGCAGTGGCAAAACCTGCTCGGGATCTAGAGTATAAAGGTAAATTATAATGCTTGGCAAATGTATGCACGGAGGTCCAAGTAGCAGCCTCTATAATGTCCTTGGTAGCCACTCCTCGTAAGAAAGCTGTGGTAGTGGCTGTAGCCCTTGTAGAGTGAGGCCTGATGTTCTCTGGAGTTTTCTTTCCATGGTAGGAGTAACAAAATCTAATGCAATTTCCTATCCACTTGGAGATTGTCTGTTTTGAAATTGCTTTTCCTTCCCTTCCTGTTGCATATGCTACCAGTAGCTGGTCAGTTTTTCTATTACTCTTGGTTCTGTCCAGGTAGTAGCGTAACTGTCTATGCACATCCAAGGTATGTAACAGTCTTTCTCCCCTGTTCTGTGGGTTGGGGAAGAAAGTAGGTAGGTGGATAGCCTGATTTAAAGATACTCTGGATACCACCTTAGGCATGAATGTAGGATTTGTTCTCATGGACACTATCTTGATGGAAGATCAGGAAGGGTTGCACTGCCATTAATGCCTGTAGTTCAGATACCCTTCTTGCTGAAGTGATTTCCAGCAGGAAAGCAGTCTTCCATGATAAGTATTGTAATTCTGCTGTTGCTGCTGGTTCGAAAGGGGGAAGTGTCAATTTCTCTAGCACAAAGTTCAAGTCCCATGTTGGCAATGGTGGTTTCCTTGGAGGTTTTACATTTTTAATTCCTCTCAGAAACTGCCTGAGCAGAGGGTGTGAGAATACAGGAGGATCCAAGCTGTATTCTGCTGAGATAGCTGATGCATGTATCTTGATGGAAGAATAGGACAGGCCTGTGTGGAAGAGCTCTGCCAAGTATTCCAAGATGCTGGCTATGTTTACCAGTGACACATCTTCTCCCTTTGCAGTACTCCAAATGAGAAATCTTTTCCATTTTGCTGCATAATTTTTTCTTGAGGGTCTGCGAGCCTCAAGCATAATGTCTTTAACCCTTTGGGATAAATGTGGGTTAATTGATCTTATGTGATGTTCCAGGCAGTCAAGCTGCAGAGTTTTCAGGTTTGGATGCAGGATGTTGTAGTTGTTCTGTGTTAGCAGCAATGGAACCAGGGGTAGTGTCCATATTAGTTCCCGAGACATGCTCCTTAGTAATGGGTACCAATGTTGCCTTGGCCAGTCTGGAGCTATCAGAATGATCCTTGGACGGTCCTCTTTGATCTTCAATAGCACCTTGTGCATCAAAGGAAGTGGTGGGAATGCATATGCTGACAGGTTTTTCCAACTGAAAGATAGGGAGTCCACCTTCCAAGCAAGTGGGTGGTACGTCCTCGTGCAGAATTTCTTTAGCTGGTGATTGTGTGGGGATGCAAATAAGTCTATTTCTGGGAGTCCCCATCTTCTTGTGATGGCCTTGAAGATGTCCAGATGCAGCATCCATTCGTGGGCATCCGTGGTAGTCCTGCTTAATATGTCTGCTAGAATGTTTTCTTTTCCTGGTACAAAAATAGCTTGTAACTGAATGTTGTAGCTCAGGGCCACATTCCATAGGTCCAGTGCCATCCGGCATAGAGGGTATGAATGTGTGCCGCCCTGTTTGTTGATGTACCACATCACTGTGGTGTTGTCTGTCCTTATCATCAATTGACCTTCTCGGAGAAATGGTCTGAATGTCTGGATTGCCAGTTTTACTGCCAGCATTTCCTTTAGATTTATGTGTAGGTGCAGCTGGTCTTGAGTCCATAAGCCTTGTATGCACTTGTCCAGCATGTGGGCCCCCCCAACCGAGGTCTGAGGCGTCCGTCGTGATGGTTTGGCTTGGTTGAATGCTGTAGAAGGGCAATCCTGTGTTTGATTGGCAGGCCTGAGCCCACCATAGGAACTCTTGCTTCAGGCATGGGATTATTGGAATTTTGGTTTCTAGGCTGTGCTTGTGTTGAGACCATAAATTTTTTAGGTACCACTGTTGCTTTCTCATATGCAGTCTGGCATGAGGTAACAGTATTATGCAGGATGCCATGAAGCCCAGGGCTTGCAGTACTTTTCTTGCTGTTAGATGGTTCTGCTTTGTTAATGCCAAGAAGTAGAGAGGTAGTTACTCTTGTTTTTCTACAGTTAGGAATGCCATTTGCTTTGATGTGTCCAGCTCTGCACCCAAAAAGGTTATTCTTTGGGATGGTATCAGCCTTGACTTTTATATTGACTGTATATCCCAGGGCTTATAGCAGGTAAATGACTCTTTGTAAGTCTTCTGTTAGCTTGTTTATGTTGTCCGCTTGTATCAGGCAGTCGTCCAGGTAGGGGTAGATTTGGATTCCCTGAAGCCTGCAATGAGCAATTACTGATGCCAGGCATTTCGTGAACACTCTGGGCACAGTAGATAAGCCAAAGGGCAATGCTGAGAATTGATAATGCTCTGAAACTGCAAGAAATCTGAGGTATCTTCTGCAAATTGGTCGTATGGGGACGTGCAGGTATGCCTCCTTGAGATCTAGAGTTACCAGCCAAGACTCCTTGCCCAGCATGGGAAGAAGCTGCTGTAGAGTCAGCATTTAGAATTTTGGAACAATGAGAAATGTGTTTAAAGCGGACAGGTTGAGAATAGGCCTCCATTTGCTCTCTTTTCTTGGTACCAGGAAGAGTCTGGAGTAAAATCCCTTTCCTTGTTCCATAGATGGTACCTTTTCCACAGCTCTCATCCTAAGTAATTGAGATATTTGTTTTAGAGCTTCTGCCTTTTGAGTTGGTGGTAGGTTTGGCATTCCTCTCTTTCCTGGTAGAGTATGGAAATGAAACCTGTAACCTTGGTCTATAGTTTGCAAAATCCACTTGTCCCTTGTGATGTAATGCCAGTTCTTTGAAAATAAAGCTAGCTTTCCGCCTAAGGGTGCTTCTAGCTGTTCCCTGGTAGGTGGTGCCAGAGCCAAGTCACTGTGATTGTCCTGTTGCAGTGGTGGTGGTGGCTGCGTCTGTGCCTCGCTGGTTGTTACCCTGCCACTGGCATCCCCTGTAGGCACCCCTGGATTGGTTTCTGCCTCTTGACCGCCTATTCCTACCTCTCTGTGCTTTAGAGGAGTCTGGAAAGGACCAATTTTTGGAGGGCCAATTCCTGCTAAACCTTGGAGGTTGGACCTGTAAGAAATCTTTCACTGTTTGTACAGATTTTGCCTTCTCCTCCATCTTCTTCAGTACCTGTTGTGCAGGGGAACCAAATAAAGTGGCCTTGTCCATGGGAGCATCTAATAGTTTTGATTTGACATGGTCCAGTAAAGGCCTGCTCTTTCAACCATGCATGCCTTCTGATAACTGTGCCAGTCATGGCTGATCTAAAGGAAGCCTCCAGTGCATCATAGCCGCATTTTAAAGAATGGTTACTAACTTGCTGAATGTTATGTACCATTTCCTGAACATGCTTCTTATCAAAAGGTTCATCAGAGGACAGTTTTTTAGTTAACTGGTCTAGCATAAATTCTTGATATTGTATCATATGGAATTGACAGTTCAAGGCCCTAGCTGACAGAGTAGCAGAAGTGTAAACTTTTTTACCCCATCTCTCTAAAGACCTGGATTCCCTTTCAGAGGGGAGGGCGTTTTTAGCAGAGGTAGATGCTACAGCCTTAGGTCCCTGGGAGATAGTCTCGGGATCTGCAAAAGGAGCCTTGTATAAATGGTGATGTGTGTCCGGGACCCTGTAGAACCTATCGGGCTTAGCAGGGGCCGGAGGTAAAGAATCAGGAGCAGTACAAGCATCATTAAATGCATCATCTACAACAGAAAGAATTGGAGGTATAGCTAAAGGCCTATGTTGTGGTAAATGCAAAAAGGTTCTAAGCCTTTTCCTGGAGTCTGAAAAATCTTGGCCCTGCCACTGAAATTGTTCCCTCATGGCATGCAAGGTTTCCCCAAAGGAAAATTCCTCAGGTGGAGAGGCAGAAGGGATGGACTCTTCAGCATCAGAGTCTTCGTAGGGGGAATAAGGAGTCTCTGGAGGGTCTGTATTATCTGAATCATCAGAGGAATCCTCTGTGGACACTGGCGCAGGGGGCTCTGCTCTAGGCCTCTTCTCTGGAGGTGGATGAGAGGCCCTGTCTGGATGGGGTTGGGATCCCCGGATTAAAGAAATAAGATCCTCTGCCAAAAAAAGAATTTGGGAACTGGAACTGGGCCTGTGAGAGGGGGTCTTAACAGGCACAGTTTTTGTAGCTTTAGCTGCTTTAGCCCTAGCAAAGGCCTTAATGGACATGGCTGCAGGAGGCCTAGCAGCTCCACGTGCAGGAGTTGAAGTATCCAAGGGAATAGTGTCAGATAATTCCTGAGAAATCGCAACAGCAGGTTGGATTTCAGAAGCCGATTCCACGAGGTTAGAAGAAGCCTCGGTAGAAGGCATGTTTTCGGCTGAAGGAAGAACCGCTTGCTCGGTTTCAGCTGAAACCGAGACACTCGCGGTTGGCTTAACCGCGGTTTCGGCCGAAACCGCGGACCGCGAGTGTCGGTCCTTTTCCTTGCGTTTTTTTGGATATTTGTGAAGTCGGAGGATCCGACGGCATAATATAAGCAAAATCAGAGCCGAAAAACTGCTCAGCAAATTCCGACCGACGTCTAAGCGTTCGTCGGTTAAAAGTAGCACAGGCTAGACAAGCTGCTACGTCGTGGTCTGGGCCTAAGCAAGGTAGGCAGTAAGGGTGGAAATCTTTATGAGGTATTTGTTTCCCACAAGTTAAACAGTTATTCACTTTTTCTGACATCGGCTGAGGCAAGAAAGAGTCCCCAACGGGGTACTTAGCTTTTTAGAAGTCTTCAAAGTAGTATTCAGTAGTAGTAATCTCTGGATCTGACCGACCGGCACTTGCGAACAGCTTCTGCTTCGGGCGCCACGCGGCAAGAAAGACTGAGGAAAATGGCGTTGGCTGATGCCTTTGTACCCGAATAACTGCAGCTATGACGTCGGGTGAAGTGCGACACCAGCCGAAGCCAGACCCAGACTTTGGAATCCGGCCGACTGAAGGGCTGCCTGACGACAGGACAACCCATTTGTAAGGACTGCAGATGCATCCTTGAAGGACATCGCATTTGTCGTCTGTGACGGCAGACCTAACCTCTGCGAACCTGGTTAACCTTCCCCTCAAAGGAAACCCAGGGTACGCAGAGGCAGGCACAAGAAGGCCAGAGTCATTGAGAATGTTTGCTTTGGGAAACTGGCTTAAAACTCCGATTTAGCAGAAGGAGGATGCCATTGTTTAGTCCTTTGAGGTGCAGAAGCCTGACCTCTGGAAGATCTGAAACCCCTAGACCTAGAGCGACCCTGCTTGCCAGGATCAGAGAGAGACCAATTTGTGGAAGGATAATGCCTACAAACCGAGTAGGCTGAGCCTGAAGGAAATCTTTTACAACTTGCATAGATTTTGCCTTATCCTCCAACTTTAGTACCTCCTCAGCCTTATTACCAAAAAGATTGTCCTTGTGCAAAGGAACATCCAGCAATTCAGATTTAACTGGTTCAGAGAGAGGCTGCTCCCTGAGCCAAGCATGCCTTCTAATTACGGAACCAGTGGCTGCTGATCTGCAGGAAGCCTCCAAAGTGTCAAAACCACAATGACGTGAATGCTTATTAAATAAAGCGGCAGAATTCAGTAAGTCTTGTAAATCTTTGTTCTCAGCCATGGAAGGAATATCTCCAAGTTTAGCCTTAATAGCCTCCAAAGTATGCTGTTGATACTTAAGCATGTGAAAAAGACAATTCACGGATCTAATGGCAAAAGTTGCTGAGGTATAAACTTTTTTACCCCACCTGTTCAAGGCCCTAGATTCCTTATCAGAAGGCACAGGGTTTTTAGCTATAGTAGCTGCAACACTCTTGGGGCCTTGTGTAATATTTTCTGGATCAGAAGGGTTTTTAAAAAGGAAACGATGAGACTCAGGAACCCTGCAACACCTATCTACTTTTCTGGGGGCAGGAAAGACAGAATTAGGAGTTAAAGAATTTTCCATGAAAACAACATCCACAACTTCCACAACTGGAGGTATTGCCAGAGGCTTATGCTGTGGCAAATCTAAAAATTCCCTAATTCTTTTCTTAGACTGTGGAAAATCCTGACATTCCCATTTAAAATGCTCTCTAACAGTATGCAAAGCATCCCCAAAGGAAAAATCTTCTGGAGAGGAAGCAGAAGGGATAGAAGTCCTCAGCATCAGAATCCTCTAAGCCAGAAAAAAGTTGAGAATTTCCTTCTTCACCAGCAGACATACTGGAAATCTCAGAATATGAGACAGACAAAATATCAGGAGATAATTCCCTAGCCCTCTTTGGAGAGGGGGGGGGGGGTGAGAGCCCCTAATCAGGGAAAGATGATCACCAGTCATCTTTACTAACTGGGACTGAGGTACAGGACGGGAGGCCAACACCTGCTTGTGAGTAGGTTTGCTGTTGGAAGCTTTACTAGCAATCTGGAGGGACTCGGGAGGCCTAGCAACTGCAGAAGTCTGAATTAAGGTAGTCGGTCTGGTTCTGGCCTCACGTCAAAAAGAAGCGTCAGAAGCCGATGCCTGCAAAGCGGCTCCAGACCCATCTGAGGCAGCGATAGGCGGAGGGTATGAAGATGAAATAGCAGCCTGCGGCATGGAGGACTCCTGTACAGGTCTCGGAAGAGGCTTGCGGCTGAAAATCTGCGGACTGCAGGGGCTGCGAAAGCGCCTCACTGACTAACGCTGTGGTGATGACCAATTTCACCAGTGCGTCATCAGTAGATTTAATCCTAGGCCTGTCGCAGTTCTTGTCTTTGCGTTTCCTAGGTACATCCAAAGTCGGGAGACCAGAAGACGCCATACCGATGAACTTAGGCCAGATTCCAAATTGCTTATACAAAATCTTAGCTCTACGGTATATGGTACGTGGGTTAAAGGAAGCACAGAGATCGGAGTTAGGGAGGTCGTGCTCAAGGCCCAAACATGTTATACAATAGGAATGGAAATCATGGTGCAGAATCTGTTTTCCATAGGCAAGACAGTTATTAACTTTATTTACATTTGTTAAAGCAAGAAAAGAGGATTCCCCAATGGGGTACTTATCTGAAGGAGTCTTCAACTTGGTAGTTGGAAAGCGAAACAAAGGTAAACGGCCGACCGGCACTAGTGCGAATTGCATCTGCTTCAGGCTCCGCAGCAAGAAAGACTGAGGAAATGGTGTCGGCTGCCCCCCTTTATACCCAACGTACTGGCATCAATTTTACAACTGGCGCCAGCCGACGTCATATACCAAGGACTCTAGTATTTGGGCCGACTGAGGGCTACCGGAAGCCGGATAACCCATATGTGAGGACTGCAACAGTGAAACACGAAGAACATGTAATAGCTACTAAAAAGATGGTCTTCCATGACAAAAATTAAAGGCCAAATGAGAAGGCTGGTTCGAATGGAGGAAGAATAATGTGAGAAAGCATAAAATTTAGATTCCATGGCGTATAGGGAGATTTACAGGTGGTCTGAGATGAAAGGTTCCTTGAAGAAAGGCTTTGGATAGTTTGTGTGAATGTTCAATCCTTCAAATTCAAGGTGAAAATTAGAAATGGCAGCAAGCTGAACACGAACTGTTGCTGCTGCAGCTCCTTTGTTAAAAATCATAGTCAACAACTCTAAAATGGAGGCCATAGGGGTTTGATAGGGATCGATGTTGTTTTGAGAGGCCCATACAGAAATTTATTTTCCATTTGCTAAGGTAGAGCTTCCTCGTACAGGATTTATGAGAGGATAAGACAATTTGCTTCATCTCATTAGAAAAGTTATGGAACTGGTCTATGATGGGGAGTAGCCAAGCTGTCAGCTTCAGGGACTGAAGAGAGGGATGAAGTTCCCCCGAGTGCATCAGAAGATCTGGAACTGGGTCCAGATTCCAAGGGTCCTCCAAAATGAAGTCGAAGGAAGGGGAACCAAATCTGACTAGGACAATGAGGGGCTATTAGAATGATGGTCCTTCCCAGGGCTTTTGCTTTCTGTAGTACCCTTTGGTATCAACGGGATTGGTGGGAATGCATAGAGGAGACCTGGAGGCCAATCGTGAATGAATGCATCCCTTGGGGCTTCTCCCGGAGGGGGAATCAGGGCAAAGTAGTTTCTGCATTTTGGGTTCATGTGACTGGCAAAATTGTCACAGCAAGGCTGGCTCCAGCAGCAAAATATCCTGTCTACTACTACTTTCTTAAAACCACTCGTGAGGCAACAATATTGCTCTGCTCAGCTTGTCTGCTATTACGTTGGATTTCCCCGGGAAGTGCGTTGCTACAGGAAGCACTGGGTGGATACAGCCCACTGCCATACTCTTAAGGCCTCGCGACAAAGGGGATAGGACCTGGTTCCTCCTTGTTTGTTCAAGTACCAGACCACGGACATGTTGTCTGTCTGAATTGAACAGCCGAAACTGGTTTTGTATTCTCGGAGCACTTGTGCATTACTAGGGGTGGTTTACACCCTTAGTATCTTGAATATGTTTATTTAATAAATACATATTTGGCAACTTCACTTTGGTGCTGGCCCTATATTATGGATTTACTTTTGATGTTTTGGGCCTCGGCACTTGCTGAACTGGCGAGGAGTGTTTGGATTGACTGTGTGCTACATTTGTTCTCATTGTTGGCATTTTATGGGGTTGACGCACATCAAGGCAGAGCTGGATGTTTATTCAACTTCAGTGGTTTGGGATCATCAGATTTATGCAATCTCCACTGTCCGGTTATATGCCTAGCTGATTTTGCTGAACTTTGAATATTATTTGCTTTCAACCACTTTTTGGAATAGAAGACAGGGAACCATTTTGTCGCAGGTGAGCTGGACCCGGTTAACGTCTCTATTTCGCATCTCCATTGGGATTAACACAGGATGGATGTTTCACCCATTGTTTTTAGACTTAAATGGATGTCTTGATATAACCTAAATTGTTAAGATGACTTTGGCCTTGCATTTAATTGGTTGGGGAACGACTTTTGGGCCCAGACTTTTATTCAGGTGTGTTAACTACATTGAAGTATTAAAACTTCGAATGTTCTGATATCGAACACTATTCAGCGAACGCTGAGAATAGCAAAGCTGCAGAACAGAGGAAAAAATTTGGTTGGCCGTTTCTGTCGCTTCGCTATTCTTAGCGCTGTGGTGGAAAGTTACAGGTTGCGTTCAGGTAAGTGTGCAATTGTTTGTACATTAGGGTTAGGGGTGGGTTAAGTAAGTTAGGGTTAGGGCATGGGTTAGGCGTGTGTGCGATAGTGACAGACGTTAGGGTTAGGGCGCGGGTTAGGTGAGTGTGTGATACTGACGGACGTTAGGGTTAGGGTTTGGGTTTAAGGTAAGTGGGTAGATAGTAGTGTACGTTTAATTTAGTGTAGAGTTAGATGTAAGAATTTAAGTGTATGTGTGTGGTTGCTGTTTGATGTGCTTGTGTTGTGTATGTTTCAGAGCAGCAAATTTTTTCCATGGGAAAAAATTTGCTGTTTTGAATGTTTGATATTTTCATGTTTAGATGTTTTGGGGCCGATGAAATAACGTTAGGTATTTTAATCTTTCGATAACGTGATATAAACGCATTATACTTCAGGGGAGCAAGAACATGGTTGTACAGGGCTAGTTAAGTTACATTTTTTACTAAATATTGCACTGTCATTTCACACCTGTTTTCCATTTCAGTCAATTTACTTGGCATGTATCTTTCGCCCAATATGATGCTTATGTTTTATTAATATATGTTGCAAAACTTTTGAGCAGGTAGAAAAATAGGGGAACGTAGTGTGTGGATTGGGCGTTCTAAACGAGCACTTACAATTACTATTGTTAACATTTTATACACAAAGAATACTACTGCTCCTTGGCATTATGTTGTTTTAAGTAACTAGGGGAACCTAGTTTTGTGTAATATATGGTTTGATTTGCTCGTGTATTCGATTTCCCGCAAAGACTATTATTGTTCCCTTTCTTATAGCCTGAATATATAGTTTCATGACTATTGGAATACATTCATGACCATTACCATTTGTTCGGGAGAACTTAACACGTCTACTTACTATATAATATTGGTTGACTACATTTCCATCATGAGTTAATATCCAATTTTTTGACTTGGTTGGCATCATTGGTGCTTTGACAGTGCAATTTAGATTAGTTTTTCTTCATCTGCCCTGGCTCATGATTTTGGTTGCTCTTCTTTAGTATTAAGCTAGATATATATACAGATATACATATATATATATATATATATATATATATATATATATGTATATATATATAATTTTTTTTTTCATACACTTTCAACCCTTTCAGGTTTAATAGTTGTGGTTTACAATATATTCTCAGCCAGTCTAAACCGATGTCCATTCATGTGCTATAATCTTTCAGCTCATTACTAATCATTTTGGAATTGAAATTTCTAGTTCAATATGGATATGACAAGCATTAGAAGAGATTGATTGTCCCACAAGGACGACCTACAAGCATTTGGTTTTGGTGACAGTATTTCTGGATCCTCGGAACCGAATATACATGACCCTTCTACCCAATGTAAGTTGGCTTTTCAAAAACTAAACAGATGAAAGGGCTTAGAAGCAATGTGTGGCATCTAAAAAGTACAGTTTTGTACCTACCATAAATGTAGATGTCCGATAGATATGCAACTGCAGTCATAACATATGGGTTGTCCTGCCTCAGGCAGCCCTCGGTCGGCTGGATTCCAAAGTCTGGGTCCGACGTTGGCTGATGTCGCATTTCTCTCCGACGTCAGAGCGGCTGGAGTACATAAGCATCAGCCGACGCCATTTTCTTCAGTGTTTCTTGCCCCAGATGCCAGGTGCCCTCCAAGGAAGGCTGTAATCAAATTGGAAGACAAAAACAGGATTTCAGACAAATAAGTAAGCAATAAACAGATACACCATAACAGATATCCCCAGCTAAGAGAAAACAGGGATAGGAGTGGACCCTAGGCATAGAGGGGTATGGAGGGAGGGAAAATCCGACTGCAGTTGCATATCTATCGGACATCTACATTTATGGTAGGTACAAAACTGTACTATGTCCTTCAAGAATGCAACTGCAGTCATAACATATGGGTAGAATACCATAGCTTAGCTGGGGGAGGAGGAATGCTCTAGGAAAAGGATGGTGTGGCAATCAAACCCTGCAGGACTGCCGAAGCAAAGCCTGCTCTGGATCTGGAGTATAGAGGGAGATTGTAGTGTTTGGAGAATGTATGCATGGAGCTCCATGTAGCAGCTTATAGAATGTCCTTTGTAGGCACCCCTCTTAAAAATGCTGTAGAGGTGGATGTAGCTCTGGTGGAATGTGGTCTGACATTGGCAGGAACAGTCTTCCCATGAAAGGAATAACAGAATCTGATGCAATGTCCAATCCATTTTGAAATGGTCTGTTTTGAAATTGCTTTTCCTTGGACTGCAGGGGCGTAAGCTACAAAAAGTTGTTCAGACTTCCTACTGGTCTTGGTTCTGTCCAGGTAGTATTGAAGTTGTCTGTGAATGTCCAAGGTATGTAAAAGGCTTTCCCCTTTCTTCTCAGGATTGGGGAAGAAAGCAGGCAGATGAATAGCTTGATTTAAAGAAACCCTAGATACCACCTTTGGCATAAAGGTAGGGTTGGTCCTTAATGAGACCCTGTCTCTGTGAAAAATTATGAACGGTGGTATTGCCATTAGGGCCTGTAGTTCCGAAACCCTTCTTGCTGAGGTAATTGCCAACAGGAAAGCTGTCTTCCATGAGAGAAATTGTAAGTCGACCGAAGCTGCTGGCTCAAATGGAGGGAGAGTCAGTTTTTCTAGGACAAAGTTGAGGTACCAGGCTGGCACTGGAGCCTTTCTTGGTGGCTTAATGTTCTTGATTCCCCTGAGGAATTGCTTTAGCAAAGGATGTGAAAAGACAGGCGGATCAGTGTTATATCTAGCTGAAATAGCTGAAGCATGTATCTTTATGGAAGAATATGAGAGTCCATTCTGTAGCGTATCTGCCAAATATTCCAGGATGAGTGGGATGTTCAATAATGATGCATCATGTCCCTTGCTGGTATTCCAAATGCTGAATCTCTTCCATTTTGCTAAGTAAACCTTTCTGGTGGATGGTCTTCGAGCCTCTGTTAATATCCACTGAACTTCCTTGGAGAGAGATAGATTGAGGTTATTCATGGGATCTCCCAGGCTGTTAGCTGCAGTGTCTGAAGGTTTGGATGCACTGTTTTGAAATTGTGTTGAGTCAAAAGTAGGGGCCATTGGGGAAGGGCCCACTTCTTGGTGTGACATATGCTCCGTAGTAGTGGATACCAGTGTTGTCTTGGCCAGTCTGGAGCTATTAGGATTCCCTTGGGTCTCTCTGCTTTGATCTTTAGTAATACTGAGGTCATCAGTGGCAGAGGTGGGAATGCATAGATTTTTAGGAAGTTCCAGTTGAATGAGATAGCATCTATTTTCCAAGCTTGTGGATGGTATGTCCTTGAGCAGAATTTTTGTAGATGATGGTTGAGGTGAGAGGCAAACAGGTCTACTTCTGGCCTGCCCCATGTCGAAGTGAGTTGTGTGAAGATCTTCGGATGTAAACTCCACTCGTGTGGATCTGTGAAATTCCTGCTTAGGCTGTCCGCCAGCATATTGTCTTTGCCTGGAACAAACTGGGATTGTAACTGTATGTTTAGGCTCAGTGATTTTTCCCAAGATTCATTGTCAGTCTGCAAAGGGGGTAAGAATGGGTGCCCCCTTGCTTGTTTATATACCACATCACAGTGGTGTTTTCTGTCCGTATCGGTAAATGGCCTTGCTGAAGTTGTTGTCGAAAGGCCTCGATGGCATGCATTACCGCCAGCATTTCCTTTTGGTTTATATGCAGATGTGTTTCCTTTGGAGACCATTGTCCTTGTTTACATCTGCCTTCCATGTGCGCCCCCCATCCAAGGTCTGAGGCGTCTGTGGTCATGGTCTGTGTTATCTGTGGTTTTTTGAATGGCATACCTGCATTTGCCTGGCTTACCGAGGCCCACCATAGGAATTCCTTTTGTAGGCATGGAATGAGTGGTATGGTTGTCTCTAAGTTGCTGCTGTGCTGAGACCATAGGCTTTTTAGGTACCATTGAAGCTTTCTCATGTGTAGTCTTGCTAATGGAACCAGGAGAATGCAGGATGCCATGTAACCCAGGGCCTGTAGGAATCTCCTTGCAGTCATCTGGGTGAGTTTTGCCAAACCTTTGAAATAAGGAGTTAACTTCTCTTGCTTCTCTTCTGTCAGGTAAGCCATTTGAGAGGCTGTGTCTAGTTTGGCTCCTAAGAAGGTTATTTGCTGGGATGGTTGAAGTCTTGACTTTTGGAAGTTGACTGTGTATCCCAGAGCCTGAAGTAATCGTATGACATAGTTCAAGTTTTTTGTCAACATCAATTTGTCGTCCGCTTGTATGAGGCAGTCGTCCAGGTACAGGTAAATTTGGATCCCCTGGAGCCTGCAATGAGCAATTACTGAAGCCAGGCATTTTGTGAATACTCTGGGCGCAGTAGATAAGCCAAATGGCAATGCTGAGAATTGATAATGCTCTGGCCCTGCAAGAAATCTGAGGTATCTTCTGCAACTGTGTCTGATAGGGACATGCAGGTATGCCTCCTTGAGGTCCAGAGTAATCAGCCAAGACCCTTTGCCGAGCATGGGAAGGAGTTGCTGTAGAGTCAGCATTTTGAACTTTGGTACTAAGAGAAAGGTGTTTAATGCGGACAAATCCAGTATTGGTCTCCATTGAGTTTCTTTTCTTGGAACAAGGAACAGTCTTGAGTAAAACCCCTGGCCTTGTTCTTGTTGTGGAACTCTTTCTATTGCTTTTGTCCGAGCCAGCAGAGAAATTTGCTTGATAGCCTCTGCCCTCTGGTTTTGTGGTAGGTTTGGCATGCCTTGTTTTCTTGGTAAGGTATGAAAATGGAACCTGTAACCTTGGTCTATAATGTCCAAAATCCATTTGTCCTTTGTCAATCTGTGCCAATTGTCTGAAAACAGAGATAATTTTCCGCCCAAGGGAGCTTCTATTTGTTCCTTGGTAGGCGGAAGTAGAGGAAAGTCATTGAGATTGTGGCTGTGGGGCAGGGGAAACCCCTGTGTCACTTCTTTGGTTTGCTGGCTGCCATTGTCGTCCCCTGTAAGGACCTCTGTATTGTCCTCTTCCTCGGCCACGTCTGTTTTTACCCCTTTGAAATTTTTCAGGATTAGGAAAGGACCAGTTTTTTGAAGGCCAATTCCTACTGAATCCGGGGGGCTGAACCTGGAGGAAATCTTTAACCGTCTGAACTGATTTTGCTTTTTCCTCGATGGACTTCAACACATCTTTAGCATTAGCACCAAAAAGCTTGTTCTTTTCCAAGGGTGCATCCAGAAGTTTTGCCTTAACATGATCTGGTAGAGGTTGTTCTTTTAACCATGCATGTCTACGAATGACTGCCCCTGTCATAGCTGCCCTACATGAAGCTTCCAGTGCATCATATCCACACTGCAGGAAGTGATTGCTGACTTGCTGAGAGTTATGTACAGCTTCCTGCAAAGACTTCCTGTCTAAAGGATCAGGAGAGGCCAATGTTTTCTGTAAATCTTCTAACAGGAAATCCTGATATTGTAACATATGAAAAAGGCAATTCAAAGCTCTCATAGATAAAGTAGTGGAGGTGTAGACCTTTTTCCCCCATCTCTCTCTAATGACCTAACTTACCTGTTGGAAGGCAAGGGATTTTTAGAGGTGGAAGCTGAAACACCTTTAGGTCCCTGAGAAATAGTTTCCAAATCAACAGTATGGGCCCTGAATAAATAGGAATGTGTTTCTGGGACCTTGTAATACCTGTCTGGCTTGGCTGGAGCAGGAGGAAGAGAATCAGGGGTAACACTGGAGTCAGAATATAAATCATCCAAAACATCAAGCACAGGAGGGATAGCTAAGGGCCTGTGCTGGGGCTTTTTAAGGAAAGTTCAAAGGCGCTTTCTGGAATCAGAATATTCCTGGCCTTGCCACTTGAAATGTTCCCTCATGGTATGCAGAACTTCCCCAAAAGAAATATCCTCAGGAGGGGAGGCCGAGGGGATGGAATCCTCTGCATCGGAGTCCTCATAGGTCTGGAAGAGCTCTTCCTGGCCATCAGAGTGGACAGAGTCCTCAGAATCTTCATCTGTAGGGATAGGGTCAGAGGGTTCAACCCGGGGCCTCTTATCAGAAGGAGGCAGGATCCTCTCTTAGGATGGGTCTGTGAACCTCTAATCATAGAAATTAAGTCTGCGGCCACAGTCATGATTTGTGTCTCTGGAGTAGGCTGAGGTAAGGCTTTAGTAGTAAGGTGCTTGGTCTTGCTGGCTGCCTTAGCCCGAGTGTAGGCCTTAATAGACATGGCCATAGGAGGCCTGGCAGCTCCACGTGCAGGAGTGACCTTATCTACAGCAATGGTCTCGGGCATTTCCTCTGTTTCAGTATCCGGAGGAAAATCTATAACTGGCGTCGGAGTGGTATCCGGTATCGGAGTCGTCGGTAATGCGGTGTCTTCGGTTCGGAGCGGTGGAATAACCGTCTCAGGAGGAACCGGAGCACTTGTGGTAGGTTTTGGCGTGGAGTCGGTGGTAGACGCGGGCCGAGGATGTCGGTCCCGGTCTTTACGTTTCTTGGGAGTTTGCGATGTCGGAAGTTCCGACGGCATTGTATAAGCAAATTTTTCGCTGAAAAAATCTTCAGCGAACTCCGCCCGGCGCCTAAGAGTGCGCTTATTGAAGCGAGCACAGGCGACACAGGCCGAGACGTCGTGGTCTGGGCCAAGGCAAGAAAGACAGTAAGAGTGGAAATCCTTATGAGGTATTTGTTTACCACAAGAAAGACAATTGTTAACTTTTTCAGTAATTTCTGACATCGGCTGAGGCAAGAAAAGGTCCCCAACGGGGTACTTAGCTTTTTTGATGACTTCGGAATCGAAGAATACAGGAGCTGACCGACCGGCACTTGCAAAATGCTTCTGCTTCGGGCACCGCGCGGCAAGAAAGACTGAAGAAAATGGCGTCTGCTGATGCTTATGTACTCCAGCCGCTCTGACGTCGGAGAGAAATGAGACATCAGCCGACGTCGGACCCAGACTTTGGAATCCGGCCGACCGAGGGCTGCCTGAGGCAGGACAACCCATATGTTATGACTGCAGTTGCATTCTTGAAGGACATCTATTCAAAGCCTAGCAGAGCACAGATATTGACCGCAGGGGTTTAACAGTAAGGTTACAACCTTTGGGTTATCACGCCGATGACATATTATTGGAAGAATTGGTCAAAATTCAACAGAATACATCTACGGGGTTTGTGGATGCCCTAACAGGATATTATGAACGAACAGCGGACAATGGGATTATGGTAATAGAAGATCTTTGCTTGGAAATTACAAATTTTGAATCCTTACCTAGCTACAGGGAAGGTTTGGATGAATTGAACTCTGATTTATTATCTCTTGAGCAACAACATAAGGCTACAAAAAGGAAAAAATTCCAACGAGATCTGGGTGATTATCAGAAAGGCCAGCCCTTTATGCCATACAAGAGCACACTTGTGGGGAGGAACCAGAACAAATCTTTGCCTGCTACGCGCAAGAGACCCAAATCTATCCTTAAGAAAACACAAAATACTGTCAGTCTCACTTCTGGGGAAGATTCTTCCTCCGCCACTGATGGGAATGGC